>NC_136263.1:62985188-62990188 GCF_964187855.1 Myxine glutinosa
AAGTCGGCTGGGTTCCGGTAGAGGAGAGTGAGGCAGGGTCGGTCCAGGACCAAATTGAGGGACGTGAGGAGAGCGAAGCAGCGAGGGTAGCAGACGCACAAAATGGCGCCTCGCTGGTCACGGCGACCGCGCCCGCGACCGTGGCAGCGCCCCTGGTGGATTCGAACCTTTTTATGTTGCAAATGAGGGCCCTTATGGAACAAATGGGTGAGCGATTGGAGGGCCAAATGGGGGTAATGGGGAAGCGGATGGATGCTCGAGGTGAGCGATTGGAAGGCAAATTGAGGGACATGAGGGACGAAGCGAGGGGTACCGGTGAGGGATTAGACAAGAAATTTGGGAAGTTAGACAATAATTTTGAGGAGTTAGACAAGAAATTTGGGAAGTTAGACAATAATTTTGAGGAGTTAGACAAGAAATTTGGGAAGTTAGACAATAATTTTGAGGGGTTAGACAACGGGATAAAAGAGGTGAGAAATGGGTTAATGGGGGTAGAAAACAGAATGGCCGCTCAAGAGAATCAAATGGAAGGGATGCAAAAGGGGTTAGAGGGGTTAGAAAACAGGATGGAAGGCAAATTGAGGGACATGAGGGACCAAGCGGAAAGGGAAGTTAAACAAATGGGGCAGCAGATAGAGGGGGTCAGAATGGGGGTAGAAACCAAACTGGATGCTCACAGGGAGGAAATGGAGCAGATGTGGGTGGCATCTGGGCAGGAGATGCAAGTGATGGGAGAGGAGATCAGAAGAGGTGTGAGTGAGGAGGTCGGAGGAGTGCGCGAGGAGGTGAGGCACTGTAAGGAGCACATGGAGAAGGAGGTGAGAGAGGGGACTGTAAAGTTACAAGGGGGCATAGAGGACCTGACGCAGGAGGTGGAACAACTGACAGAGGGACAAAAAAGGACTAACGGAGCAGGTTCAAAGGAACACTGCGGTATTAGGAGGGTTAAAAGCGACACAAAACGACATAAAAAACGACTTGATAGCGACGAAGAGGGAATGTCAGATGGTACGTGAGGGACTGACAACGAGGCTGGACGAGGTGATAGAGGTAATGGAGACGAAGGACCGGCAGGTGAGGACGCACATGGAAACGGTCAAGGTAGCCTTGGAGGACGAGCTTGAGGAGACGTACCGGGGAATAAAAGAGGTGAAGCAGAAATTAGAAGAAGTGGAAGAAGGGGTGAGCGAAATTAAGAAGCGACGGAGAGAGGATAAGAAAGAGATAAAAGAGGAGATAAAAGAATTGGTCCAAAGTCTGTGTTTGGATCGTGATGATGTGCTCATTAACCGGATGAGGGATTCGCAGGTGATGGAGGAGAAGCGAAGAGGAAGAGGACCCGGTGTAAGTGGTGACCAATATGGTCGTGCGTATGATGCGCCAGGGGATTTAAGAAGCTTGGGGGTCGAGATGGACCCGGGTGTTCGTGAGAGGCCGTTGGTGAAGTGTGCGACAGGTCTGGTGTGCGAAAAAGGAGGTGTGCGAGAAAGTCCGACTCTGGGGTGTGTGAGGAAAAAGTGCGTGCCAAGGAGTGAGGGTGCTGGCGAGAGTGAGTCGGTCGTAGCGCGTGTGCGAGGGAGCACATGGAAGCGCGGTGTGGTAAGTGTCACAGAGGGTGTGACGGGAGAGTGTGCGCAAGAGTGTGTGCGAGAAAGGTGTGTGACGGACAGGTGCATGAGGAAAGAGTGCGCTGTCGGGAGTAAGGGTGAGTGCGTTGTCAAGAGTGGAGGTGAGAGTAGTGAGAGTGACACGGAGCGTGAGTTGGTTGTGACAGGTGAGAAAGGAAGCACACCTGGAATGGTAGAGCGTGAGTGGGAATGCACGCTGGAATTGGTAGTGAGGCACGTGGTTGGGTGTGCGAATGAGAGCACACCTGTGATTGTCACAGAGGAGGTGACCGAGGAGGGGGCGCGAAGAGGTGTGTTGGTGAGGTGTGCGACCAACGAATGTGTGCCAAAGTGTTCGGTGGTCAGGTGTGTGACCAAGGCTGTGAGTGGAATGGGTGTACCTGGGTGTGTAAGGAAAGGTACGAGGAGCATGGGAACAGCTGGATGTGTGAGCAAGGAACGGGCTGCGGGGTGTAAGCATGCAGGTGAAGCATCGACGTTAAACGGGTTAGAGGTTAGAGCGACTTTTAGCCGAATCGGGCCCTCGGTGCGTGCTGGGCCTCGCTTTGAACGGCCGCGTCCGTGCTCCACTAGGCGGAGCGGGCAGCCCGATAGAAAGGGTCGTCATGGCGACCACTTTTTGTTGAGGCATTCCGGCAGGTCGAGATCGGGACATGGGATGGCTCCACGCCGAGATGGTGCGTGGGATCTCGGCTCGGGTAAGCCCCCGTCCCTGCACCGAATGCGGGACGTATCCAGCCGCTGGCACAGAACAACCCGCATTCATGGCTTGGCTTTACGAAGCCGGGCTTTGGACAGGAATTGGCGCACCGAGAGGCATTAGTGAGTAGACTGGGTGATGAGGTTAGTGTTTTGGACCCAAAATTAGAGAAAAACAAAATTTGATGATTGGCAAGGGATTGGCAGTAGTGATTGGCAGATGATGGGTAGTGATTGGCAAATTTTTAATTTGTTGAAATTTGATGTGCAAAATTGGTAGTGAGCGATGGGCCCGGTGGATAAGGCTGGCATCCCTGCCGCCCTTCCAATGTGGGGCAAATGCGCAATAGCTTATGGGGTGTATGGCAGTGAAAACTAGCCCGGGTGGGTTAGGTTATATTGATAGGGCCCTAGAAGATGACATTAGGTAACGTTAGGTTTAGTTAGTGACTGATACCTGTAGTGGGGACGCAGGTAGATTAGTATGGATGATAATGACGTGGGAGCGCAATAGTTTAAAGGGACGACTGGGAAGCGCAAGTTTCAGAGGGGAGTAGTTAGCTGAGATGATGCCGTGTGTGTGAGGATTGAACAGGTGAGAATTGAACAGGTGTGATCGAACAGGTGTGATTGCACAGGTGTGCAACTGGACAGGTGTGTGGAGCAGTGTATGCGTAGTGAGTGTTGTGGATCAGCGCGAATGCGCTTGGGGAGAGAAGGGTGCAGGTGGCACCAGGTGTGAGAGCACAGGTGTGCAGGTACAGGTGTGTGGAGAGAGTTGGAGTAAGTGGTACGGAGTGGTGTGCATGGTGCGAAGGTGTGGATGGGGGAAGAGTGGACCCCTTTCACGAGTACCCGGGGCGGGTAGTGTAAGTGTTAGGTAGAGGGTATAGGTAAATTGTGGTTGGATATTGGCATTTGTGGTGCGGTTGCAGAATGGTATTGTGGATGGGTGCATTAGTGTTGTGGAAATGGCTGGGCGTGTAGCCTGTTAGTGTGTGTAGTTGGTTGGGCACTCCACCACTGTGAGGATGTCGGCCAGGTGAGGCCGCAGGTGGGCTCTGGGAGCCGGTAGTTGTGAGTGGGTGCCTGAGGATCCCGGGTGTGGATCGGGCAGCCCAGTGCCAGAGAGGGCACCGAGTGGGGAGAGCGCCAGAGGGCCTTCCCCAGGTAGTTAGGTTAGGGTAAGGAGCAGGTAAGCTCGGAGGCAACTGCAGTGGTGGGGGTGTGCAGGTGGGTAGACCCGCTGGGAGAGGTACACGTCGCGGCCCAGAAATTGTGCGAGGGCACCGGGAGATGAATCGGGGGAGTGAGACCCCAAATTGAAAAGCATCACAGTTGGTCAATGGGAATTGGTTTTTAGAACCCATAGTGTAAGTTGGCCAATGGATTGGCAGGGAAAGACCCCGGGTAATGTAAAGTTGTTAAAGTCATTTAGGAAATAGTTAGGATTGATGAACCTGTCGCACCATACGCAGCCACTTACCTGTGGTGATGATGACTCCACACCTGTGTTTTCTTTGTTTTGTTGCAGGAAATGAGATTGCTGTGGATTGGTGAGACGCATCACGACGTGGATGAGACATTGGGGTGATTCCATCTCTCCCTCCTTAGGAGGGACTGATGATGAATTGGTGATGACAAATTATGATGTTGAGTTGGAAATGGCAAATTTTGATGAAAGTTGAAAATGGCAAATTTGATTGGTTAGGAGGGAGAGAAGACGAATTTGGTTTATGGGAGGAACGGGGAAGACAGTAGGGACGTTTGTTGATTTGTAAAGTAGATGTTTATGGGTAGTGTTGTGTTTTGTGGATACAGTAAGGGGTAAGGGAGGGGCCATGTAGGTTACCTGGTGGGGGGGGGGGGGGCGTACGGTAGGAACGTACCTGTCTCACCTGGTTCCCATGTGCCCCCAGTGTGCATTACCTTACATTGCGTGCACTTTTGCGCCCTTACCACCTTACTCACTTGTCTGCTTCTTTTGTCTCCCACCTCCGAGGATCTGGCTTTGGGGCAGAGAGAGAGGAGAGAGAGGTGCTGGCTCCGCAGTTGTGGGCCTGCACTTTCGCTGCTTGCTGCCTGGATCGATACACCATATGGACCGCAATGTTTGTGGCCGCCCACCATGGACCGCAGTTCTTTTGCAGCCAAGCACCACCCGTGGATGGACCTCTGGGTCAACGTGGCACCTATGCCATACAGGTGAACCACTAATAGTTGGCACCCTGACGGCCACAATAAGGAAATGGACGCGGTTGGCGCCTTTCTTTATTTTCTAAGGAAGCAAGAAGGCCAAGTGCACCACACGAAGGCAAGACCAGCGGCAGAACATCGGCTGGCTGCGACACCACACCATGATCATTAAACATTTTATTGGTGCACCGGATGGTGCTGACTGTGTGATGGGGTGGTGCTTTTGGTGCTTGGAAGGGGTGCTCTGCACATTATTAAAGGCCGTAAGGCCACAGAGCACTCGTGGGTTGGTGTATCGATGCTGGCATGCGTTCTCTCTCTATGCATAACATCTGCATGTGTTCCTCCAAAAACAGGTCCTGGATCGTAGTGTAAATATCAGCGTAGTCTTGTGTAAATAATGCTCCCTACCGGCTGTATGTTTAGTTTGCGAATTCTTTCCGCGATTCGGTTATCCTGTGGGCGTGTTTCTGTGAG
>NC_136263.1:62995188-63078204 GCF_964187855.1 Myxine glutinosa
CGTGGGAAAGGGTCTCGGGGACAATTTTGCACGTACCTTGAGTACCCACGCCGCAGTGGAAGCGGGGATCGAGTCTCGCACGAACCACGTGTGGTTGCGTACGCCCGAGCAGATGGCGTACCACGTGACCCGTGCTGTTACCTTTCTTATAGAACCCGATCAGAGCGATCTAATTCGTACCATGCTAAGCCAATGATGGAAAACACAAGACGGTCGAATCAGAAGGAAGAACAGATTTATTTACACTATGTACAATGATTTGGTAGAAGAAGGAACACAGGGCAGAACTTAAGCAGTCTTAACTTTCCCAGACATGGGCCCGATCACTCACACGGGGAAATGGAAGAAGAATGTCCGCGCGCCGAACGCGGCTGCTTCGGTCGCTCCAGGAATAGCTCACCCGGCGTGGCCCTCTGGCGGTCACAGCACGTATCCCGGCGAAGGCAGGCAGGCGGGAAAATCCTTGTGGCGCGTATATCGGCAAAGGCAGGCAGGAGGAAAAACGCGTGTCTGTGGCCCGGCGTGGGTCGTCTTTACAGCGCGATTAATACTGCGCAGAGCGCGCGCGGGGAGCAGGGCAAGTTCGTGTGCAATGCGGTTATGCTCAACTCAACTGAACTGCCGTATTTTCACAACTCCGATCGCGTAACTGGTCTGACTTGCCGTGTGCTCATCTCATAACTGAGAACTGAGGTGGGGGCTCTGGGCACAGAGTTATCACGCCCCGCCATAGCCCGACTTGAACGTTCCAAACCCCACCTTTTGCCGCAGTGGTAAGTCACTCCACTCGAGCCCTGATTGGCGGCTCGCGCTTACTTTTGGCTCCTCCTCCGCCTTCCTTTGGCCTCGGTCGACTTGTTCAGGCCTGCCTCGTGGTATTTCGTGCCAAAACCAAAAGCATCGAAGCATCGTAAGGATACCTAATTCTCATTATCCTACTCAACGCAAAACTAACACAGGAAAGGACTACACTTACATTTACTAAGAAATAACAGCTTAAACAAGGCTACATGTTGCAGTGTATCTAACTAGGAGGGGAAATTAACCTTTATTATAAAACCACAAAACCACAACAATATATACACACACACGCACGCACATTCATATACAGTATATATATACACACGCACATTCATATATGCACACACACACGCACATTCATACACACACACACACACACACTCATATATATATATTGTTGCGGATATGGGATTTGCATCCATCCATATCCGCTTGTAAATATTCCCCTATTTCCTCAATACTTCCCAGCTATCCCCAATCCCCCATTCCCTCGTCCCATTTTCTGTAAACAACACTCTGTAGACCCGACCTCCCCCTATTTCCCCCATTAAATGTCGTGCCCAGGTTCACCGCATCTCATGTAAGACAACTATAGGACATCTTGCTAGTTATTCTTAGTCTATGTCAGTTAAGGACTAGTTTCCATTAATTCTGACCCTTCGTTGCACCAGAATGTGATTGTATGGCACCGTTAGGAAGTTTAGGACCTCCCGATACCTCCCCGCAGCTCTTCCTCACGGTTCAGCAACAACAACAACAACAACGGCAGCGGCGGGCGCGGGAAGTGCGCGTCCTCACTCCGGCTTGGTTGGTAGGGGGTGTTGGGAGGGCACCAGGCCTTCCCAACGAGCCGCCATCGAACATGTGCTCGACGGGGTTACCAAATAGGGGCTCCCTGTCAGCTCCTCGTCAAGGGCGGCGCCCGGTAACCCCCGCACCCAATGGAAGCGGCGGAGCCAACCAGCCGAGGGCGTGTCACTCCCCGCTGAGCATGCGCAGGGAGAGGGAGGTGACGTCAGATGCGCGCTGAGCTTGAAGCAAGAAAGACGTCCCTTCCGAGCGCTGTGAGGCCTCCCCGCATCTTCTGGACTGGACCGTGCTTTATCCTGTCCCCGAGCCAAGGTGCACCTTGTGCTATCGACCTACCTGTCCCTTCCTGCCATCAATCCCTGTGTAAGTCCGCCTTGTTCCGTTTGTCTGTGGTCTGTCTGGGCTAAGATAAGACGGTAATTAAGTGCCCATCTCTTCTGTGTCTTTACCTCACTCTGCCTTGTAATCTACCCCTTTTCTCCACCACTGTAATTATACCCTCCTCCGGAGGTCTTGAGAACTGTACCCCTTGCGTCGTTTCCTCTTTCCCAGTCGTCGTGTCCTTTCTATCATTGATTTGGCATAGCGCGATTTGGTCAACGTCTGGGTGGACTCGGGGTCTAGTCGGGGAATAACTGTTCGGTCGCGGCAATACCACCGCTCGGTAAATAACATCTAAACCGCGTCCGTAACAATATATATATATGTATATATATTGTTACGGGTCGCGGACACGATTGTTACTTTGGGCCGAGCGGATGGTCAACCGCGACCGTTACAGGATCCCCGATTAGCCCGACTCCCCCAACGTTGACCAATCGCGCCACAGGTATTCAATCGGGAAACCTCTAAAGCGACCGAATGTAAAGAGGAAGAGAGAAGAAGACAGAGTACGGAGGAATAACAGGATTTATTATACACACAAGCAAAAAGAAGGAGCGATCAAAGTTATTTACAAGCAATGGATGGAAGAAGCAGTCACACAGTGAATCGTTAGCTTATACTATTCAATTTACTTAACCCCAGGACAACGATTAAGACAGACGACGTTCACACTTACACGGGGGAAATTGCAGGCAGGAATGGCGGAGGTGGGTTGCTGGAGAGGGAGGCAGGGTCAGGTCCCTGCAACTGGCAGGGCTGGAGGTAGCAGCTCCTTTTTGGTGGGAAAACCCTCGGTTGCGTCGACGCTGCTGATGCTGTGGACGTCACGCGCTGGCTCGGTCACACCTGCTCCTCTCCTTCTGGTGGAGCCGTCTCCCTCCTCTCAGCGCGTCTCTCCAAAGCTTGTTTCATCTCCAAGTACCTCTCCTTTTTGGTTTGGAGCGTCTCTCATCTCTCATCTCACAGCTCACAGCCCAGCTCACAGCTCATCTCTCCTCTCATCTCATCTCTCATCTCCGAAGCAGTCCCTTCCAGTCGCTTTTATTACTCGGGTCGGAATCAAGCCGCCGGCTGCGAGGGCACGCCTACCGGGTCGCTCACCGCGGTGCTGGTTGGCTGTTAGGGCTGTCCGATTCCCCCTTTGATCATGACGACGTGCCACGCCTGTGAGTTGGCGGCTCCTACCCCCCTCTTCTCCGAGATTAGTACATGGGCAATGGCGGCTTGCGGGATTGAACACCACTCGCACCGCTTTTGAAAGGAACTTTGGAGAGCGGAGATGATTGGGGAAATTGAAAGGGGCCTACGCTTATTTCGTTTGATACAATGCAGAGTCAATCTAGTGGGAAACACATATTTAGCCTACATAGAATAAGGAAATAAGCTATTTAAAAAGATATATCGTGGCCTGTGTGTAAGTTTCATGGAATTAACTAGGGGGACGTCCTTCGACCTTATTTACTCTACGAGGGTCAGTTAAAACACAGCAAACCAGTTCTCACATTCTTTACACTTTCCAAATTCGTTACAATATATATATATATACTGAAACGCAAAAGAAACTTACCACCTTTGAAACCTTTAAATATCAACAATAACGCTGCGTGTAGTAAATGTGTGAACTTATTTGTGGACAATAGTGTCCTCACTGTCAGACAAAACGGTCATGGATGGTCACTTGAACCTTCAATGGTCACTTCATAGCACAGCTGTTGAACAGCCGTTTTGACTGTCAGTGATTAGCCAAAGGGTATGGGATGATTTTAATGAGCTACACGTGATGTCTTGATATTGGCTTTAAAAAGGTCAGTGCAAAATGGGCATTTTGACCGAAAAATTTGACCATTTTGACCAACTTCAAAAAGACCGAAAACACAAAAGAAACTTACCACCTTTGAAACCTTTAAATATCAACAATAACACTGCGTGTAGTAAATGTGTGAACTTATTTGTGGACAATAGTGTCCTGACTGTCAGACAAAATGGTCACGGATGGTCACTTGAACCTTCAATGGTCACTTCATAGCACAGCTGTTGAACAGCCGTTTTGACTGTCAGTGATTAGCCAAGGGGTACGGGATGATTTTAATGAGCCGCACGTGATGTCTTGATATTGGCTTAAAAAAGGCCAGTGCAAAATGGGCATTTTGACCAAAAAATTTGACCATTTTGACCAACTTCAAAAAGACCGAAAACGCAAAAGAAACTTATCACTTGTTTGAAATGTAATAAAATTGTAACAGTTCAAAATAAAACAAACCAACAATTGCTTATTGAAACATTGGCATTTTATTGATGACATGTCAAGTTTTTGACCAAGATACACCATCTCATCAGTTTGTTCTACAGTACAGAACAACACAGGGTGCAATGTCTGTCCCCTTTCAATAGCGTGTGGCGCCACCATTGTTTTGGATACAGGCAGTGCATCATCGGCGTATACTGCCTACCAGTCTTTGGATGGATTGCTGCTGGATTCTGTCCCACTCAGTCCTCAATGTCTGAAGCAGCTCTGCCCGTGTCCTGGCCCTGCCAACTACGCGTCTCCCAAGCTCATCCAACAGGTGCTCTATGTGATTCAGGTCAGGGGAGAGCGCAGGCCACTGCATGGTGTTAATGTTCTCGCCTTGGAGAAATGCAGTGGTAAAGCGAGCAGCATGGGGACGAGCGTTGTCATGCTGAAAGGTTCTCAGTTCTGGGTGGTCTAGCAGGAATGGCAGCAGATGAGGTCGCAGGATGTTATCCACATACCGCTGGGCGTTAAGATTCCCATCCACAACCACCAGTGGCGTCCTGTACCGGCCTGATATGGCGGCCCACACCATCACACTTGGGCCACCCCACCTGTTGGCTTGACGCACGCAACAATCGGCATATCGCTCGCCAGTTCTTCTCCAGACACGCTCACGCCCATCAGGACTGTCCACACAGAACCTTGACTCATCGCTGAAAGCGACCTCGTTCCACTGCGCCAAGGTCCACCGGTGATGCTGCTGGCACCATCTCTGTCGGTTGCGGCAATGGGCAGCCGTTATCACGGGGCCTCTGTATGGTCTTCTGGCAGTCAGACCATAGTCATGCAGTCGTCTTCGTGCAGTATCATTGGAGATCCGTGGGTTTGCACGCCCCGGAGTTTCTGCCGCAGTGCGGGATGCTGGACGGAATCGATTTTGACTTCGGACCATCTGCCTGTCCTGCCTTGCAGTGGTGACTCTTGGCCTCCCTGATCGAGGTCTGTCATCTGCAGAGTTGTGGAGGGTGTCTCTGACCACCAGGGCCGATATCGTCTGGTGTGAACAGCCAAGGCGATGTGCCACCTCACGGTAGCTCAGTCCGCCTTGCAGCATGCCCAGGGCACGCTGCCGTTGATCCCTTGACAATCGTGGCATGTTGATTGAAATGCCCATTTTGCACTGGCCTTTTTAAAGCCAATATCAAGACATCACGTGCAGCTCATTAAAATCATCCCGTACCCCTTGGCTAATCACTGACAGTCAAAACGGCTGTTCAACAGCTGTGCTATGAAGTGACCATTGAAGGTTCAAGTGACCATCCGTGACCATTTTGTCTGACAGTGAGGACACTATTGTCCACAAATAAGTTCACACATTTACTACACGCAGTGTTATTGTTGATATTTAAAGGTTTCAAAGGTGGTAAGTTTCTTTTGCGTTTTCGGTCTTTTTGAAGTTGGTCAAAATGGTCAAATGTTTCGGTCAAAATGCCCATTTTGCACTGGCCTTTTTAAAGCCAATATCAAGACATCACGTGCAGCTCATTAAAATCATCCCGTACCCCTTGGCTAATCACTGACAGTCAAAACGGCTGTTCAACAGCTGTGCTATGAAGTGACCATTGAAGGTTCAAGTGACCATCCGTGACCGTTTTGTCTGACAGTGAGGACACTATTGTCCACAAATAAGTTCACACATTTACTACACGTAGTGTTATTGTTGATATTTAAAG
This sequence comes from Myxine glutinosa, assembly GCF_964187855.1. NCBI lineage: Eukaryota > Metazoa > Chordata > Myxini > Myxiniformes > Myxinidae > Myxine > Myxine glutinosa. Next base: position 63,001,150 of record NC_136263.1, read on the forward strand.
GTTTCAAAGGTGGTAAGTTTCTTTTGCGTTTTCGGTCTTTTTGAAGTTGGTCAAAATGGTCAAATGTTTCGGTCAAAATGCCCATTTTGCACTGGCCTTTTTAAAGCCAATATCAAGACATCACGTGCAGCTCATTAAAATCATCCCGTACCCCTTGGCTAATCACTGACAGTCAAAACGGCTGTTCAACAGCTGTGCTATGAAGTGACCATTGAAGGTTCAAGTGACCATCCGTGACCGTTTTGTCTGACAGTGAGGACACTATTGTCCACAAATAAGTTCACACATTTACTACATGCAGTGTTATTGTTGATATTTAAAGGTTTCAAAGGTGGTAAGTTTCTTTTGCGTTTCAGTATATATATATATATATATATATATATATATATATATATATATATATATATATATATATATATATATATATATATATACACACACATGCGCACACACACACACACATTAATATATACACACACACACACACATATATATACGCACATTCATATACACACATTCATATACACACACACATTCATATAACACACACACGCACATTCATATACACACACGCACATTCATATACACACGCACATTCATATACACACACATATGCACATTCATATACACACGCACATTCATATACACACACATATGCACATTCATATACACACACACACGCACATTCATATGCACTCACGTACATTCATATACACACACATATACACACACATTCATATACACACACACACCATTATATATATATATATGTTAAAAGATGGAGGTAAAGGTGCCACCTCGTTGTCCGACGGATATTTCTGGCAGGCAATGATGCAAAGTTCCTCGGTCGCCTTCTTCATCTCCTGCGGCATCGAGGTCTTTGCCATGGGGTCGTGGTGAGGGGGTGGAAAGAAGGTGTGGTGTACAGTAGTGAGCAACAACACATTTACTCTCCGTCTCTCGGTACAGTACATTTAGGCCTACTCCGTACTCTAGCTATTTGTGCTCTGCAGGTGCGTAAGACAAGAAGATTCGAGGTAAGAATCCCTGTTCTCTCCTCACCGGGGGCCGGACCAAGGCGAAATCCTCAGGTATATCGACATCGTCGTTTCTCTGCTCGTCACGTGCTTCCGCCATCACTGGTTAATGACAATGTTATTCCTTGCCTTGCCAACGCTGTTACTGTAGTGTTAATAATTAACATGGACACGGACAAGTGCACTCTCCATAAGCATACATTTGTCATTCAATTTTTCATGAGGAAAGGCCGGAGGGTCGATTTTTAAATAAACCTCAGAGCTTCTTACACCCACAGGAAAATAAACTAACATTTCGGGGCGGCTTTTGCACCGCTCCTTTCCTGTCCCATCTCAAGGCGCTGCATGACGTCATCGCCGGGCGACGAAGGCTGCTTGGCCAAAGACGCGAAAAAAATAGAGTAGCCTTTTTCACTCCGTTTGTTTGTTTGTCCGGGCGATATCTCAGCCATCCTTGGAGGTATATGTACGGCGTAGCCCGTGGGGAAATGCCGTCTATAACAGTGTTTGTCTGTCCATATGTCCCCACAAACGTCCACCAATCAGAGTTGAGGATCTGATCACATGACAGAGGGGCAAGTTTCGTAACCATTACAGTTGCATATTTTACCATAGTACAGCGGATAACAACAATTGTGCATTTTATGAGAAAAGCATGAAATTTCTAACAGTGCACACCATAAGGTTTATTTTCAGATGTGGAGGGAAGTCAGATTTGACCTCTGAGGACCGTGAGAGGTCAAATCCAAAATGGCCGCAAGTCCACCGAGTCTAATGTTCAAACGCGCTTAATTTTGGAACCAAATAGTGTAGAAAAACATTATAGGTGTCATTTCCAACTAAATTGGGGATGCTCCTGATGAGCTGTGGGTTGCCTTTGGTGTCGGGTCAAGCTTTCGGTACATAGCTGTTCACGAAATGGTTGCCACATTGAATCCAACACAGTGTCTGACTCTCCCAATCTTTCACGCTTTCACCGGGTGTGATACTGTATCTGCATTCGCTGGCAGAGGAAAGAAGACTGCCTGGGAAACTTGGAAGTCTTTATTAGAGGTGAATGATGCTTTCAATGAACTCCTAGGCATGCCAAGTGAGGTCAGTGAAGGCTCAATGTTACTGCTGGAGCGATTTGTGGTGCTGATGTACGACCGAACCAGTGAGAGCACGGAAGTGAATGATGCCAGGAAGCAGCTCTTCACACAGAAGTGTAGAACTCTAGAGAACATTCCTCCAACCCAGGCAGCACTCAAGCAGCACATCAAGCACACTTGCTACCAGGCCAACTGTTGGAACCAGGCATTGGTCATGGATCCAGAGATGCCAGACCCATTTGACTAGGACTGGACAAAGGAGACAACTGGGTGGCAGCCTCTTTGGACCACTCACCCTGAAGCATCAAAATCGTGCCAAAATCGATCCACTGTGGCTGCAAGAAAGGGTGCACTGGACGCTGCAAGTGTGCCAAAGCTGCACTCAAGTGCACTGCACTGTGCTTCTGTTCTGGAGACTGTTAGATTTTGATCATTACCAATTTTCATCATTGCACTTGATTTAATGTAAGCTTTTGTGAACATACTTAGTTAACGAGTTATTTTTTCAGAGGTTATTGCATCATTCCTTGCAGTGTAAACACTTTTTTCATCATTTCTGATCTTTGGGTGTTCTGTACCTATCCCTCCCTGTACCTGAAAAAAATAAAGTTTTAAAAGTTCAAATGAACTTTTTCCAATAGCAGTTCCAACTGCAGTATCATAAAAATAGATATTTAACGTAATTTGACCTTGACCTAAATGCATGTCCTTGAGTTCTGGCGATCTCAAAAGTATCACCAAATGAATGGGCATCCCCAATTTAGTTGGAAATGACACCTATAATGTTTTTCTACACTGTTTGGTTCCAAAATTAAGCGCGTTCGAACATTAGACCCGGTGGACTGGCGGCCATTTTGGATTTGACCTCTCACGGTCCTCAGAGGTCAAATCTGACTTCCCTTCACATCTGAAAATAAACCTTATGGTATATACTAACTATGCTAGAAATTTCATGCTTCTCTCAAAAAATGCACAATTTGTTAAAATATGAGAGCTTATCCACTGTACTACTAAAATGAATTATAATAACCTTCTATGGAACGTTTTGGGATCCCAGCGGGTGTCGTAAGTATCTTAATACAATTGTGATTTAACATTATATATTTTATATTAATACCATAGTATTAATTTGTGATTGGAATGATGAATAATGCATTGATGCTGTTTGGAATGAAAATATAGAGATGTTGAGTTTAAAGCAGAATGAGGAAATGACGTAAGGGTTTCCATCCACATCATTCACGGATTCCCCATTTCCAGTTTCGCCACTGACTGGATATAGCAACATTCAGACGGTACGTTTTTTGTCCAAGTCCTTCACAAACCTGCTGTCAATGCCTGAAGTCAAATTTTTAAAAACATACATTAATTACTAACTGGTCATACTATCCCAATGCCCTTCCAGGTCATACTATCCTCTTCAACTAAAGTGTCAAACAAGCCCGGCTACGCCATTGTTAGACTTTTGGTCTTGTTACCCTGCGCTCGCGAAGCGAAAAGCAGGGTCAGTGCGGCACGGGTCCTCAGTTGAGGTCCTCAGCATCATCCAGTTTCGGCCCTTCAACCTCGATACGGTCAGCTAAGTTGGGCCAGCAGGGGCACATACACATCCACATGCAGCAACTACACCTGGATGCGTACAAACCCCCACCCCCAGCCAGTGCGAACGCAGACTACAACAACAACACCTCTGCATCCAGAATCCACAGCACCAAACAAACATGGTGGAACACTCAAACACCCACCTTTATACCCTTCACCACTCACCAACAAAACACACCAGATCATTCATACACACACATACACACACACAACACCAACCAACCAACCACCTGCCTTTACAACATACACCACTCAACATACAAAAAACACACTCATGCAAAAATTTATTCATGCAAAAACACACACCCTCACCCACTCACTCATATACACAAAATAAGAAATAATAATCGTAAAAAAACAAAACAAACAAACAAAAAAACCAACCTACCAAAAAAAAAACCACAAAACCAACCGTTCGACGTGCCTCCATAAACTTCCTCCATATCCAAAATGAGCCTTTCAAGGCAACCTGGGCCACCTTGTCACACATCCTCCTTCTTTCTGTCCCACACACTCCCAGCCGAGCAAGAAATGCAGAAAAGGAATTGCCAATATACCCTCTACACCCCACCTCAAATGGCTGACACGAAACTCGCCAACCCTTTTCCCCGCACTCTGCCTCCAGCTCACTGTACTTTCCTTTCTTCCTCTGGTGCACCTCCTCCATGTTCTCTTCCCAAGGTACCGACAATTCCCCTAAGATTACCTGTCTTACAAATGCACCTGACCAAATAACAATGTCAGGCCGCAACCTTGTCACACATATCTCCTCTGGGAATACCAATTGTGGCTTTAGGTCTGCCACCACCTGCCAATCACAAGCATCTGACAGCCCTCTTGCTTTCCACTTCCTCCTCCTTCCACCTCTTACCACTTGGCCCTCTTTGACAAACCACACCTCTCCCCCATCAGTCTCCTTCTCCACTGTTCTTTCTCTCGACCTCAGCACCTCTTGTTGCACCATCTGCACCACCACCGCCAGCACCTGATCATGTCGCCACCTGTATTGTCCTGCTGCCAATGCTACTGAACATGCACTCAGTGCATGCTGCACCGTTCCCACACCTCCACACAAATAACATCTCTCCTCCTGCAACAACCCCTACAATCTCAAGTTTACTGGTGACGGAAACACATCATACGTTGCCCACAACAGGAAATTCAACAATGTTGGCTCCATCCTCCAAATCTCTTGCCACTTCAACATCCTCACCCGCACACCTTCACACTTAGTCCAAGTACCTTGCTGTGCCTGACCGACTGCTTTCACATATCTCCCCTCCTCTTCCTTTTTTCTCACCTCCCTCTCAACCATCTTCCTCCTCTCTTTAACACATGCCTTTCCCCATCGCTTATGCTTCATTCACCCCAAGCCATGTGTTACGTGCTCCTCCCCAACCCCCTGGTCACGGTGTACCTCCGAGCCACGAGAGGAGTCACGGCAGAAAAATGTGTTATTCTGGATGTCAAAGATCAATGGAGAAGCCACCCCAATTGTTACTCACAAACAAATATTGTATTAAGATCACACAAGAATAACAGTGCAACAATAATAGTATTGAAAAGTACAATCAATTTGTCCGATGATGGTACCATCAGTTTTGTAATATAGAACTCACTGTGCTCCAAGTGAGTGAAACAAGAACATTCCCCAATGTCTCTTATTCCCGGTTTCAAGCCAACGTTGCTTCGCTCCAGCGATCGCCAGAACGATGTCCAATCGAGACCAGAATCCCGTGCGGATGGCAAGGACAGTCACACAGCCGAAGCTGTACCAAGGCGCCCTCAAGGCGACTGGGAAATCCAAAGGCGCCCGACAGGCGACTAAGAGATCACACCCTCGGGTATGGATGAATTAACCTTCAAAAAGCCACGACACACACACGCCCCAGATCGACGTCTGAATGCGGTGGAGATGGTCGAAAAGAGACGAAACCGCGAGTGAAGCACAAGTCCTGCGCGAGTCAAAATGGCCGACGACCCGCTCCCGAGACGTAACGGCCCGGTGATAATTCTCTTCGGAATCCACCGCCAAAAACCTGATACGCAGGTTGATCGGTCACAGCGATGACAACTCTGTCGCAGTAATTCCTTTCCCGGAAACCCGACAGTTCGCTCGTGTGTCTTGCTCGCCAACGTTCACTTCAGAACGCAGAGCGACTCGGCTTTCTTGTCCGACTCCCTCGCTCCGCCCTTTTTCTCCCTCTTCTTCCTCTTCGTCATCCGGTTCCCGATCCAGTTTCCTGTTTCTTTTAACATTAACTTTTTTACCTTTTGAAACAGTTCATGGACAATAAACCTTTTGAAAACAATAATAGTACATGGAATCAGAAATATTTACAGTGGATGCAAACCACCACCATGGAAGTGACGAATCCGTAACACATGCTTCCCATGCTGGACCATCCCCGTGACCTCCTCCTGTTGCAACCGCTCCTCCATCTCGTCCACCTCTGCTCTTGCATTCCACTTCCGACTTCCCTTCTTCTCTGGGAGAGCATTCTTTACCAAATATATATGTATATATATTATATATATATATATATATATATATATATATATATATATATATATATATATATGTATTGTTACGGACTCGTCACTTCCATTGTGGTGGTTTTCATCCACTGTAAACATTTTTGATTCCATGTTTGTTTTCAAAAGGTTTATTGTTTATGAACTGTTTTCAAAAGGTGAAAAAGTTAGTGTTAAAAGAAACTGGAAACCGGATCGGGAACCGGACGACGACGACGACGAAGAGGAGGAGGAGAAAAAGAAGGCGGAGCGAGTGGAGTCGGACAAGAAGCATAGTTGCTATGCGGTCTGGAGCGAACATTGGCGAGCAAGAGTCATGAGTGAACTTTTGGTTTCCCGGGAAAGGGATTCCTGCGACAGAGTTGTTATCGCTGTGACAGATCAACCTGCGTGTCAGGTTTTGCGGTCGATTCCGAAGAGAATCGTTGGACTGCCGTTACGTCTCGAGTACGGGCCATCGGCCATTTTGACTCGCGTGCTTTGCACGTCGCGCAAGGTTTCTTTGCTTCACTTCAGCCGTTTTCACCGCATTCAGACGTATCTGGTGTGTGTGTGTGTGTGTGCAACGTGGCTTTTGAAGGTTAATTTGCGGTTCGCTGACTGTGTGCGGTGGAACGTCCATACCCGAGGGTGTGATTTCCCAGTCGCCTGGAGGGCGCCTTTGGATTTCCCAGTCGCCTGGAGGGCGCCTTTGCAAAGCTTTGGCAGCAGGACTGTAACTGCCAACCCAACGGGATTCTGGTCTCGATTGGACATTGATCTGACGATCGCTGGAGCGGATCGACTTTGGCTTGAAGCCGGAAGCAACTTTGGCTTGAAGCTGGGAATTAGAGACATTGGGAATCTTCTTCTTTCTGCTCACTTGGAGCACAGTGAGTTATATTGAACGAACCTGATGGTACCATCATAGGATATATATTGATTGTACTTTTGATTAATATTATTGTTGTACTGTTATTCTTGTGTGATCTTAATACAATATTTGTTTGTTGGTAACAATTGGTGTGGCTTCACCATTGATCTTTGACATTGAAGGAGCTGGGCTCCAACGCGAGTTGAAAGAATTGACGCGACCAAAGATGGAAATTCGTCCGAGTAGGTTTAATAAATGTATCACACTCGGGTACTCTGAAAAGCCCGTTTATCGGGCAGCAATATATATACACATTTATGTCGGGAAGTTTGCCCGGCAAAAGCTATACCGGGCATGCCCCTTGGTATCAAGGGCGAGCCTTGGAAAGGCGAGTCTGGACCTGCCCGGGCGTGTTTGGCTGCGGCCTGGCAAGTCGAGGCTGGGCGTGCCCGGGCGCTCTGGACGAGCACTGGAAAGGCGATAGCGGGCATGCCCGGACGCTCTGGGCGAGCCCTGGAAAGGCGATAGCGGGCATGCCCGGACGCTCTGGGCGAGCCCTGGAAAGGCGATAGCGGGCATGCCCGGACGCTCTGGGCGAGCCCTGGAAAGGCGATAGCGGGCATGCCCGGACGCTCTGGGCGAGCCCGGGAAAGACGAGACCGGGCGTGCCCGGGAGGTTCGGGCGTGCCCGGGAACAGTGAGTCCGGGCATGCCCGGGAGAGGCGCGTCTGGCCGTGTTCTGGCCGGTGCAAGGCGATTGTGTGCATCCAGCGGCAACCGCTACACATGCCCCTCCAGAATCCACCTGCACCGGCAGGGTCAATTTAAGGGGGGTCCGGATGACCCGGCCGAAGCGACCCCTGGAGGGTCGTGGGGAGGGGTCCGACGTGGTGGTGGGTGGTCGAGCGGGGGGAACTGTGGACGGGGGGCGGCCTCGCCGCGGAGGAAGGGCCAACCGTGGTGGTCGGTCGACGTCCATGTGCGCCGGTTTGAGGCGGTCCACAGAAATCCGGTCCGGCCGGCCGCCGAAGTCGACGATGAAAGACTTGTCACCCCGTCGCAGGACCCGGAAGGGCCCGTCGTACGGCGGCCGGAGTGGCCCCCGGTGCGCGTCATGACGCACAATGACGTACTCCGCTGTGCGAAGCGCCGGGGGGACGTAGGACTGGGGGCCACCGTGGCGGGACGTCGGCACGGGGGCAAATCGTCGGGCGGCCTCCTGGAGGTCGGAGCGCTGCCGAGCGGCGGACCAGGGACTGGTAGCGTCGGGCACGAATTCGCCCGGGACGCGAAGCGGCTGGCCGTAGACGAGCTCGGCGGCGGACGCCTGGAGGTCTTCCTTGGGGGCCGTGCGAAGGCCCAAAAGGACCCACGGCAGCCGGTCGGCCCAACCGTCGTCCTGAAGGCCGGCCATGAGTGCGGCCTTCATGGAGCGGTGAAACCACTCGCACAACCCATTGGCTTGGGGGTGGTAGGCCGTGGTGCGGTGCAGCGTGACCCCCAACGAACGGGCGACCGCGCCCCAAAGCTCAGACGTGAACTGTGGGCCGCGGTCGGACGAGATGTCCGCTGGTGCGCCGAAGCGCGCGACCCAGGTGGCGATGAACGCCTGCGCCACGTCGGCGGTGGTGGTGGAGGTGAGGGGCACGGCCTCCGGCCACCTGGTGGTCCTGTCCACCATGGTGAGCAGGTGGGTGAACCCCCGCGAGGGGGGCAGGGGACCCACCAGGTCCACGTGGACGTGGTCGAAACGCCGTTCAGGCACGGCGAAAGGTGCCAGCGGGGCCTGGGTGTGGCGGTGGACCTTGGCTCGCTGGCAGGCCGTGCAGGCGTTGGCCCAGTCGCGGATGTTTCGTCGAAGGCCGTGCCAGACGAAACGCGCCGACACCAGCTTCTGAGAAGCTTTCCGGCCCGGGTGAGAAAGGCCGTGGATGGAGGCGAAGATGCGGCGCTGCCAGGAAACGGGCACGATGGGGCGAGGCTGGCCCTGGGAGACGTCGCAGAGCAGGTCCGTGCCCGCGAAGGGGATGTCGGCCAGGCGGAGGCCCGTGTCCGCCGCGCGGAGTGCCTGCACCGAGGCGTCGGTGGTCTGGCCGGCCGCCATGAGCGCGAAGTCCACGCCGAGGTGGACCGCGTTCGCGCTGGCACGCGAAAGGCAGTCGGCCACGGCGTTGTCTTTGCCGGCGACGTGCTGGATGTCCGTGGTGAACTCCGACACGGCGGAGAGGTGGCGCTGCTGGCGGGCCGACCACGGCTCCATGACCTTAGCCATTGCATAGACCAACGGCTTGTGGTCGACGAAAGCCGTGAACGGGCGGCCCTCCAGGAGGTGTCGGAAATGGCGAACGGCCAGGAATAGCCCGAGCAGCTCGCGGTCGAACGTGCTGTAGTTTAACTCGTTCGGCCGGAGTTGCCGGCTGAAAAAAGCGAGTGGCTGCCAAACCCCGTCCACCCATTGCTCATGGACGGCGCCCACCGCGTAGTTGGAGGCGTCCGTAGTGAGGGCGATGGGCGCGTTGAGCACCGGGTGAGCCAGCAGCGTTGCGTCGGCGAGGGCCCATTTGGCGCTGGCGAAGGCCGCGTCCATGGCCGCGGACCAAACAATGTCATGCTTGGCCGGCTTGCCCCGGAGGGCCTCGTAAAGGGGCTGCATGAGCTGAGCAGCGCGGGGCACGAATCGGTGATAAAAATTCACCATGCCGAGGAACTCTTGGAGGGCCTTGATGGAACGGGGACGCGGGAACGTGGTGATGGCCTCGACCTTGGTCGGCAGCGGCACGGCCCCGGTCTTGGTGATGCGGTGGCCCAAAAAGTCAACGGTCGTCGCGCCGAAGTGGCATTTGACCGGGTTGACAATTAAGCCGTGCTCGCTGAGGCGACCGAACAGTGTTCGGAGGTGGAGGAGGTGCTCGGCGTGGGACGTGCTGGCAACGAGGATGTCGTCCAGATAGACGAAAAGAAACGGCAGGTCGCGCCGCACGCCGTCCATCAAGCGCTGGAACGCCTGGGCCGCGTTCTTGAGGCCAAACGGCATCCGCAAAAATTCGAACAGGCCGAACGGCGTGATGACGGCCGTCTTCGGGACATCGGCCGCCCGGACAGGTACCTGGTCTAGCCCCGTATCAGGTCAATTTTCGAAAAGATGACCCGTCCCGCCAAACGGGCGGAAAAGTCCTGAATATGCGGGATCGGGTACCTGTCGGGGGTGGTAGCGTCATTGAGACGGCGGTAGTCGCCACACGGGCGCCATCCACCCCCCGGCTTTGGCACGATGTGCAGTGGCGAGGCCCACGCGCTATCGGAGCGCCGCACGATGCCGAGGTGCTCCAACGCGTCAAATTCGGCCTTCGCCACGGCGAGCTTGGCTGGGTCGAGGCGGCGGGCCCTGGCGTAGACCGGCGGGCCCGTAGTGGGTATGTGGTGCTCGATCCCGTGCCGCACCGCGACGGCCGAAAACGTCGGCCGCGTGAGGGCCGGGAATTCCACGAGCAGGCGAGCGAACTCGTTCGTTGCGGGGAGGGCGCACGCCAGTTCAGTCGGCGCGGAGCTGCTCATTGTGCTCGCCAGGAAGCTGAAGGTCTCGGCGTGGACAAGGCGACGTCGTTTGACGTCGACCAGCAGCCCGTGCGCGCAGAGGAAGTCGGCGCCCAGCAAAGCCACGGGGACGCTGGCGGTAACAAAAGTCCATTGAAAGCGCTGGCTGCCGAAGCAGAGGGTGACGACGCGTGGGCCAAAAGTGCGTATGGCCGAGCCATTAGCAGCGACCAAAGAGGGGCCGCAAACTGCGTCCAGCCTGTCCTGCTCGGAGGCGGGTATGACGCTCAGTTGGGCGCCGGTGTCGCACAGGAAACGCCGCCCAGACGCTTTGTCCCGAATAAACAGCAAGTTGCCCGAGTGGCCGGCGCTCATGGCTGGGAATGAACGCCGGCCCGGCCGTTTCCCGACCTGCCGAAAGTGCACGGGGGCCGGCACGTCCGAGCCTTGTGTCCGAACCTGGCATGGTAATAACACCACGCCCGGTCAGGTGGAGGCCCCGGCCGTCGTGTCGGAAGCGGGCGGTGCGGCGTGGCGGCCGCCAGTTGCACCGGCAGTTCGGCCTCCAACCGCGCAGGGCGCTCGGGCGTCGTGGGCGTCGTCTCGGACGGCGGCGGGCTCCAGGTAACCGCGCCGATGTGCTGGCCCGCCGAGGAGATCTTATCGGCTTCCCTGGCGAGGGCGCGGGAATCCGTGATCAACGTGCCAGCCAGGGCGAGGCGTACCGGGTGAGGCAGCTGGCAAAGGAACAGCTCGCGGAACAGAAAATCCGGAGAGTGCTCGCCAAGCAACGAGAGCATATAGTCCATGCGCTCGGACGGGCGCGTGTCGCCGAGCTCGGGCAGGTCAAGCAGGCGCCGTGCGCGTGCTGCCGGTGAGAGGGCGAAAGCGTCGACGAGGAGTGTCTTCAGCGCGTCGTATTTGTCAGCAGCCGGCGGGTGCTGGAGGAGGCTCAAGGCGCGGGCCGCGGTGGCGGAACCGAGCGCCGCCACAACATGGTGGAAGCGGGTGTCGTCCGCGGTGATGCCTCGCAGGGCGAACTGAGAGTCCGCCTGAGCGAACCAAACAGCCACGTGAGCCTCCCAGAAGGTAGGCAGTTTAAGCGTCACTGCCGTATCCATGTCGGTAGGTCACCAATGAAGGAGCTGGGCTCCAACGCGAGTTGAAAGAATTGACGCGACCAAAGATGGAAATTCGTCCGAGTAGGTTTAATAAATGTATCACACTCGGGTACTCTGAAAAGCCCGTTTATCGGGCAGCAATATATATACACATTTATGTCGGGAAGTTTGCCCGGCAAAAGCTATACCGGGCATGCCCCTTGGTATCAAGGGCGAGCCTTGGAAAGGCGAGTCTGGACCTGCCCGGGCGTGTTTGGCTGCGGCCTGGCAAGTCGAGGCTGGGCGTGCCCGGGCGCTCTGGACGAGCACTGGAAAGGCGATAGCGGGCATGCCCGGACGCTCTGGGCGAGCCCTGGAAAGGCGATAGCGGGCATGCCCGGACGCTCTGGGCGAGCCCTGGAAAGGCGATAGCGGGCATGCCCGGACGCTCTGGGCGAGCCCTGGAAAGGCGATAGCGGGCATGCCCGGACGCTCTGGGCGAGCCCTGGAAAGGCGAGAGCGGGCATGCCCGGGAAAGACGAGACCGGGCGTGCCCGGGAGGTTCGGGCGTGCCCGGGAACAGTGAGTCCGGGCATGCCCGGGAGAGGCGCGTCTGGCCGTGTTCTGGCCGGTGCAAGGCGATTGTGTGCATCCAGCGGTAACCGCTACAACATGCAGAATAACACATTTTTCTGCCGTGACTCCTCTCGGGGCTCGGAGGTACACCGTGACCAGGGGGTTGGGGAGGAGCACGTAACAGAAATTGGGGGCTCGTCCGGGATTAAATTCCCTAACGCTCGTCTGGGATATAATTCCCTAACATTCCCAAAATTCCCAAATTTGGAATTTTTCTCACATTCCCAAATTTTTCAAAAAATTGGAAAAAATTTTGTGTGAAGGTTAACAGGTGTTAACTGATAGTCACCATGGTGTTTGATGCAGAAAAGTTTGCGGCGTCCCCTAATGAAGCACAGTTCCAAGCATTAAAAAGATCGGAACTCTTGATATTGGCCAAACATTTTAACTTGGAGGTCCGAGCTCATATGAAGAAAGCAGAGATGCAAACATTGGTGGTAGAATCTCTGGTGGGACAAGGAACATGGACAGAGGTAGCCTTGGATTGGTTACCCGAGGAAAAAGAAAATGTGGAGCTCCGGAAAATGGAGATGCAACTGCAGAGCCAGGAAAGGTTAAAAGAGTTGGAATGGAAAGCCGAGGAGAGAAGAGCAGAGGAAAGGAGAGCTGAAAGAGAACTCGAGGAAAGAAGAACAAAGGAAAGGAGAACTGAAAGGGAACTCGAAGAAAGAAGAGCAAAGGAAAGAGCAGAGGAAAGGAGAGCCGAAAGGGAGTTAAAGGAACGTGACATGGAGTATCAGAAGGAACTTAAACTCAAGGAGCTGGAATTAATGGGAGAACGGAGAGAAGTTGTATCCATGCCGGCTAGTGCGACAACTAGTCAGAACACTTGGGATGTTGGTAGGCATGTGAGGCTGGTTCCACCCTTCAATGAAAAAGAGGTAACCAAGTTTTTTTTACACTTTGAGAAAGTGGCTGAAATGCTAAAATGGCCTGTGGGGTCCTGGACTATGTTAGTGCAAAGTGTTTTGGTGGGTAAAGCTCAGGATATCTATTCGGCTTTACCTATTGACCAATGTGCAGATTATGAGATAGTGAAGAAAACCATTCTCAAAGCCTATGAATTGGTCCCTGAAGCTCACCGGCAAAAAATCAGAAATGCCAGGAAGAGGGAGAGTGAGACCCATGTGGAGTTTGCCAGAATGAAGGAAACCATGTTTGATCGGTGGTGTGATTCGAAGGGGATTGGGAAAGACTTCAAACTGTTGCGACAATTGATCTTGGTGGAGGAATTCAAACAGTGTCCACGTGGACATTAAAGTACATCTGGATGAAAAGAAAGTACCAGAGTTGTATGAGGCAGCAACCGTGGCAGATGACTCTGCCTTGACACACAGGATGGGGTTCCACAAACCTAGCTTCCCGCCTAGAGTTAGCCAGGGGAGTTAGGGGCCATTCAAATATTACGTAACGCTTTTTTTCCCGAAATTTGACACCCCCCCCCCCCCCCACCCCCTCGTAACGCTTCGTAACGTTCGGCCAGACACCCCCTAAGCGTTATGTAACGTTCGGTCACTACACCCCCCCCCCCCCCCCCCCCCGAATATACATTTTGCGATCTACTGCTTGCACAGACCAGTGCAACACTGCAACCTCTGAAACATGGTGGGGGGGGGGGGGGGGCGGAGGGTGACGGGAGAATTTAGGGTTGGGGGTTGGGGAGGAGCTTTGTCATTTTAGTAGTTGTTTACTGGCAAAATAAAATAATGTGATATATAATATAATCCCAGGAAACTAGCATAACAATATATGTTTATCCAGATTATAAATAGTTAAACACTGTTTTACACTTCTTAAATTTCAAAGAAAAAATAATCAGAAACAAAGCAACATGAACACCTAACCCGGAAATAGATGTGAGCACCGGCAAAATAGTAATCAGCGTAGAGTAACACGCGATCGTTGCTGCGGCAAAGAACATCTGTTTTGCGCACTGCGGTGCACCATAGGTTGAGGTGATTATGAACGATTCGCCAGGTGGGGTTGCAAGCTGGGGTGACCTTTACCTTCCGAAGAAACGCCATTTTGTCGGCAGTCGCGTGATTGGTGGGCAAACGCATGAACCACACACATTTCAAGCATGGCGGCCATGAATATAAAAGAAAAGCTATATAAGAGTTTAATCGACGGATTTTCCAAGGCAAACCCCTCAACTTCTACTTCTAGCCGCACGACGACAGCGGGAGCTAATGTGCCTGGTGGCGTACCAGGAGAACGAGCCGGTCCTGGAATGGCTCGACAATGATGGTGTCGACACTGATGGGGCTCCAACTTCCACAGGAGCAATCAATCGAGTCCGGTACCCCGATACTGACCACCGAAGCACGCGAACCCGCATGGGAACTGGAATAACTTACGAGACCCTAAGAGGCTATACAAACAATTCGTTGTGGCGTCAATATTATAAAGAGTAATAAAGAGTACCAAATTTAATACAGTTAAATGTGGTTTCTAGTTGTGACTTCGACTTCAGTATCAACATGGTCTCAGCAAAAATGGGATGAGTAGTAATCCCACTTTTGGTTTTAAAAACTTAAATCACTACTGTTACGTAACGCCGATGCGAACACCCCCCCCCCCCCCCCACCCCCTCATAACACTTCGTAACGCTCGGCCGTACACCCCCCCACCCCCCATAGCGTTACGTAATATTTGAATGGCCCCTTATGGTAAATCAGGGGCGGTGAACAAATATTCGTGGAGGCGGCCTAGAGATGACTATGGGGATAAATCTGATACTGCGACTTTAGGGGATCAGAAGACTAATAATAATAATAATAATTCATTTATTTTGTATAGCGCTTTTCCAGAAGCCCAAAGGCGCTTTGACAGAGTGGAAAACATAATGCATACCAATACATGAAAACAACAATTGCAAAAAGACAATAATCAATAGGGAAATATTCAAAGCAAAAGGAGGGAGAAGGAGAAGAGATAGTCAGGGGTTAAATGCTGTGGGTTGAATGTTGAATGCAGTGTTGAACAGGTGGGTCTTTAGTGATGTTTTGAATGTGGTGAGTGAGGAGGAGTCTCTGATGGTGTGAGGTAGTGAGTTCCAGAGGGTGGGAGCAGCGATGGAGAAGGCCCTGTCCCCCCAGGATCTGAATTTGGTCCGGATGGAGGGGGTCAGGAGGTTGGTACCAACAGAGCGGAGGTTGCGGGTGGGAGTGTGTCTGGAGAGGAGGTCAGCCAGGTAGGATGGGGCCAGGTTATGGAGGGCTTTGTATGTCAAGAGGATGATTTTGTACTGGATTCTCTGGGGGATGGGGAGCCAGTGAAGCTTGTAAAGGACGGGGGTGATGTGGTCACGGGTCCGGGAATGGGTGAGTAGACGGGCAGCGGAGTTCTGAATGTATTGGAGTTTATTGGTGATTTTTGAGGGTGAACCATAGAGGAGGCTATTGCAGTAGTCCAGACGGGAGGTGATGAAGGCGTGGATGAGGGTTTCTGCAGCCGTGGAGGAGAGGGATGAGCGGAGACGGGCAATGTTTTTCAGGTGAAAGAAGGCTGACTTTGTGATCTGTTTAGTGTATTTGTCGAAGGAAAGGGTTTGGTCAAAGATGACGCCAAGATTCCGAATGTGAGGGGAGGTGGATACTGGGATACCGTCGATGTTGAGGGCAAAGTTATGGGTGGATTTTGTGAGCGTTTTTGGGCCAATGATGATTATTTCAGATTTATCACAGTTAAGCTTGAGGAAGTTGATTTGAAGCCAGGATTTTATTTCAGTGATGCAGTCTGTCAGGATAGAGTGGGTGTCGGTGGAGACGGACTTGGTGGAGATGAAAAGCTGGATGTCATCGGCGAAGCAGTGGAATTGGAGACCATGACGGCGGATTAAGTGACCGAGGGGGGACAGGTAAAGGATGAAGAGGAGTGGGCCAAGAACTGAACCTTGGGGGACACCTTGGGGGAGGGGAGCAGTGGGGGATTTGCAGTTATTGATGGAGATGAACTGGCGTCTGTCAGAGAGGTATGATTTAATCCAAGAGAGGGCAGTGCCGGTAACGTTAAAGGTGGATTCAAGTCGGGTGAGGAGGATGGTGTGATCGATGGTGTCAAAGGCAGCGCTGAGGTCGAGGAGGACGAGAATGTTGAGGTTGCCAGCGTCAGAGGAGAGGAGAAGGTCGTTGGTGATTTTGAGGAGAGCAGTTTCAGTACTGTGGTTGGAGCGGAATCCGGATTGGAATGTTTCATACAGGTTATTGGCAGAGAGATGATGTTTGAGTTGAGTGGCTACAGCGCGTTCCAAAACTTTTGACAGAAAGGGTAGGTTGGAGATGGGTCTGAAGTTGTTTAGGGTGTCAGGGTTTAGACCAGGTTTTTTTAGAATGGGGGTAACAGCAGCAATTTTGAGGGAAGGTGGGACGATGCCTGTAGACAGGGAGGAGTTTATTGCTGCAATGATAAGTGGAGAGAGAGCAGGGAGGAAGGCCTTGACAAAGCTGGAGGGGATGGGGTCAAGAGTGCAGGTGGCAGTTTTCATTCCTATGAGGAGTTCAGAGAGGTCAGTAGGGGAGATTGGGGAGAACCGAGACAGGGGATGGCAGGACAAGGGGGGGGCAGGTGGTTGGAGGGGGAGCGGGTGCGGCGGTGGTCAAGCTGTTGTAGATGTTGTCAATTTTGCGTTGGAAGAAAGAGAGGAAGGAGATGCAGTTGTCTACTGTGAATGACTGGGTGGTGGTGTTCAGGGGGCGGAGGAGTTTGTTTATTGTCGAGAAGAGTGCTTTTGGGTTTCCGGAGCCAGAGTGGATAATTTGAGAGTAGTAGGCGGAGCGGGCGTGGGAGAGGGCATCTTTGTAGTGTTGTAGGTGGTCCTTGTAGGCCTGGGAGTGAACTGTGAGACCCGTTTTATTGCGGAGTCTTTCAAGTTGGCGAGCACGAGTTTTCATCAGGCGGAGTTCAGGGGTAAACCAGGGAGCAGAATGGGTGAAAGAAACTGTTTTGGTTTTTACAGGCGCAAGCTGGTCAAGGCAGGAGGAGAGAGTGTGGTTGTAGTAGTCAGTGAGGTCGGAAGGGGTGTGGAGGTCAATGAAGGGAGAAGTGGACATTTTTTCAGAGAGGGTGGATGAGAATGAGGTAGGTGAAAGAGCGTTTAGCTTACGGAAGTTGATAGTGTGATAATGCCTTGGTGTTGGGGCGGGGATGTTGATGGTCAGAGTGATGGCTAAGTGGTCAGAGAGGGTGAGGTCGGAGCCAGAGAGATGGTGCAAATTTAATCCAGTGGAGCAGACAAGGTCCAAAATGTGACCACGGATATGGGTCGGAAAGTCGACATGTTGAGTGAGGTTAAAGCAGGTGAGTAAATCAGTGAAGTCAGTGGTTATTGTGGAGTCAGTGGAGTCCATGTGGATATTGAAATCACCAAGGAGATGGATTGAGGGGGAGAGGGAACATAGCTGGGTCAGAAAGTATGAGAAGTCAGACAGGAATGATGGGTGTGGTTTGGGAGGGCGGTAGACGACAGCCATGACTGACTGCGTGCGACCAGAGAGTTTAAAAGCCAGGTGTTCAAATGATGGAGCAGATGAGATGGAGATGAGGTTGGTCTTGATGTCTTGACGGTGGATAACGGCAATTCCACCACCTTGGCCCTCCGAGCGTGGTTTATTGACGTAGGAATATCCATTGGGTGTGGTGAGGTTGAGTGTGTAGTAGTCCAGAGGTTGTTGCCAGGTTTCGGTGAGACAGAGAAAATCCAGTTTGTTATCCAGGATGTATTCGTTCAGGATGAGGCATTTGTTGTTGAGGGACCGGGTGTTGAACAGGGTGAGCTTGATGTTGTTTTGAACAGCAGGGATGAATTCAGGTGATTTAGCCAGGGTTCGTAGGCAGGAGGTGCGATCGTGTGCGTTGCTGTGACCAGGTGCGCTGGGACGAAGAGTGAGAGTGCGCTGAGCCGACCAGAGGACGGGGATGGAGTGACCTGATTGCAAATAAACAAACTTACGACCGGAGCCACGGTGAATGTACCTGGGTCGTCGGAGGAGTCCATTTGATTTGATGGCAGAGATGCATGATGGGGTGGAGCGGGTATTGAGCAGAAGGAGCCTTGCGGCGGAGTACCGCAGAGCCATGCCAGGCAGGAGCAGAGAGACGAGACGAGGCCAAGGTTGAGGAGGTGAAACAATGGTCCCAACCCACGAGAGCGGGCCCGAGGAAACGAAGGAGCCAGGTAGGTGAAGCCAGGAGCAGAGCCGGGACCAAGCAGAGGGCAGGCAGGAGCAAAGAGACGATCACGAGGCCAAGGTTGATCACGGCAAAGTGGCAAATGCAGCGGAAATCGACCGCCGCCGCTACAAATCTAGATCACGGCGGGAAACCGCCACCAAACCGCTGCGATGGTCACAACCCACGAGAGCGCGCCCAAGGAAACAGTGAGCAGGCGAAGGAGCCGGGCAGGCGAAGCAGGGAGCAGAGCCTGGGCTATGCAGAGGGCAGACTCAATGGCCAAAAAAAATCCGCACGACCACCAAAAAAGAAAGCAACTGACAGTTGCCCGGTCGAAGAAGCGGCGAGCATGTGACGCCTGCGTCCTCTTCATACCGGACCGGAAGCGGAAGTGGACTACAGTTCCAAGACAGACTTATCTTCCGGGGGGCCCGAGGCAGACCACGAGTTTTTCCTCCGGGCCTACTTGCGCTTTTTGCAAGAAACCTGGACATTTGATGTCCCAATGTTATGCCCTGAAAAGGAAAAATCAGGAGCGGAGTCAGACTAATACAACTCCGAATGCATTGGCAAATGCGAGAAATCGTCCTTGGAGGACAGTGTCTTGTGAAGGTTCCCACGCCAAAGTTACAGCATCACAGAACGACCTTGTTCAAGAGGGTTACAAACCTTTTATTTCAGAGGGGTTTGTGTCATTGGATGGAGACTTGACAAACCAGAGACCTGTTAGGGTATTGAGGGACACAGGAGCACATCAATCTTTGATGCTTGAAGGCGTTTTGCCATTGTCAGAGAAGACGGCAACTGCTGTTAGTGTTCTTTTACAGGGGGTTGGTGGCTATGTTAAAGCTCCACTTCATGTCATCCATTTAAAGTCTGATTTGGTGTCAGGACCGGTCACTGTAGGTTTACAAGCCACTCTTCCTGTAGAGGGAATCTCTTTTATTATCAGGAATGATTTGGCTGGTGGTCGAGTTTCTGGTAATCCAATGTTGGTTGAAAAGCCCAGTATGGAAAATAACACCACACAGTTAGAGCAAGAGAATTCCGGGTATCTTTCCATCCTGTGCCGCGACTCGTGCTATGGGTAGGAAGCGCTCTGAAGAGAAGGAGAAGGTACTGACGTCACGCTTTGCACAGGCACGTCTTGTCAAGTACCCTGAAACTAAGTGTCAGCACACACGAGTTATGAATGGAGGCAATGTTGGCAAGCTCTTTGTAGGTGGACTGAACTTCAACACAAGGGAAGATGTTCTGGACTCTGTCTTCGGCAAATATGGACCACTCTTGGAAGTGCTGCTGATAAAAGACAGGGAGACGCAAAAGTCGAGAGGGTTTGGCTCTGTCACGTTTGAAAAACACAAAGGACGCCAAAGCTGCAGAAAAGGATTTGAATGGCAGGGATTTGGATGGTCGACCATAACAGTAGAGAAGGCAGGCCATGGGCATCGAGGGGGCTACAGAGGAGGAAAACGTTGAGGTAGTTTCAGGGGTGGCTATGGCTCCCGGGGTGGGAGTAGTAGTTTTGGTGGTGGCCGCAGTCGAGATTACTATGGAGGCTCCCAGAGTTACGGCAGCTCCCGAAGGGATTATTATCAGGGTAGTGGCCTAGAAGGAGACCGCTATTCATGTGACTACAGCGACAAGCGCTCCAACCATGATTATTATGAAAGTTAGGAAGACTTTGAAGCACCGAATGCTGTGGAGTAGCTGAGTCAAGATTTCTACATGGATTAACCTGTGAACTCAGCATTCCTAAATGCGTCCAGACAGCGAATACTTCCAGGCCTCACCAACTACCATGAAACATGGCTCCCAGCTCAGCCTCCTTCAAAAAGTGCTATAGATTTGCTTTGCTTTGGATTTTTGATCACAACCCTTAACCTTCATTCAAAACATGAAAAATAAAAACCAGAGGTTGATGAGATGGAGTTGGGGTTTGCAGGAGTTCAACTTGGAAATTGAGCATGTAAAGGGCAGGGACAATGCCGTTGCTGATGCTTTGTCCAGAGTGAACTAACTTTGGAAATTTCTGTAGGTTGTTTGGAAGTTTTGTTGCTTTATTTTTGGGAAATATTAATTATCGTTGCTCACGGGAATTGATGATTTGGGTGTGAGTTTTACTTTTGTTTGTTAAAAGAGTTTATGCCTGCAAAGAAAGTTTTCACTATGTTCAAACTTTCTTTCTTGAGGGGGGGGGGGGGGGGGGGGGGGAAGTGTTACGGACTCGTCACTTCCGTTGTGGTGTTTTTTATCCACTGTAAACATTTTTGATTCCATGTACTATTATTGTTTTCAAAAGGTTTATTGTTTATGAACTGTTTTCAAAAGGTGAAAAAGTTAGAGTTAAAAGAAACCGGAAACCGGATCGGGAACCGAACGACAACGACGACGAAGAGGAGGAGGAGAAAAAGAAGGCGGAGCGAGTGGAGTCGGACAAGAAGCATAGTTGCTTTGCGGTCTGGAGCGAACGTTGGCGAGCAAGAGTCATGAGTGAACTTTTGGTTTCCCAGGAAAGGGATTCCTGCGACAGAGTTGTTATCGCTGTGACAGATCAACCTGCGTGTCAGGTTTTGTGGTCGATTCCGAAGAGAATCGTTGGACTACCGTTACGTCTCGAGTACGGGGCGTCAGCCATTTTGACTCGTGCGCTTTGCGCGTCGCGCAGGGTTCTTTGCTTCACTTCAGCCGTTTTCACCGCATTCAGACGTATCTGGTGTGTGTGTGTGTGTGTGTGTGCAATGTGGCTTTTGAAGGTTAATTTGCGGTTCGCTGACTGTGCCGTGGAACGTCCATACCCGAGGGTGTGATTTCCCAGTCGCCTGGAGGGCGCCTTTGGATTTCCCAGTCGCCTGGAGGGCGCCTTTGCAAAGCTTTGGCAGCAGGACTGTAACTGCCAACCCAACGGGATTCTGGTCTCGATTGGACATTGATCTGACGATCGCTGGAGCGGATCGACTTTGGCTTGAAGCCGGAAGCAACTTTGGCTTGAAGCCGGGAATTAGAGACATTGGGAATCTTCTTCTTTCCGCTCACTTGGAGCACAGTGAGTTATATTGTACGCCCCTGATGGTACCATCATAGTATATATATTGATTGTACTTTTGATTAATATTATTGTTGTACTGTTATTCTTGTGTGATCTTAATACAATATTTGTTTGTTGGTAACAATTGGTGTGGCTTAACCATTGATCTTTGACATACAGAATAACACATTTTTCTGCCGTGATTCCTCTCGGGGCTCGGAGGTACACCGTGACCAGGGGGTTGGGGAGGAGCACATAACGGTATATATATATATATATATATATATATATATATATATATATATATATATATATATATATATATATATATATATATGTATGTATATATATATATATATATATATATATATATATATATGTATGTATATATATATATATATATATATATATATATATATATATATATATATATATATATATATATATATATATATATATATATTCTGTATATATACATATTGTTGTGGTTTCTAGAACCTTCACATGTAAATTTAGTAGTAAATTCCCTTATAAATAACCCTTGTGTACATTTCCCCTTAATTGGCTGTTAATTGAAATAATTGCACCTTAGTTAGTCTACGAGCAACACATAGGCCACCATAGGACCTTCTCTATAGTTATTTCATTATTATGTGTTTCAGGTAAGGCTGTGTTTCCAATAGTTGACTCTACGTTGCATCAATCAAATGAGATAGATCCCTTTCAATATCCCCAATGGCCTCCTAAAAGTGCCAGTAATGCGGCGTTCGCCGCCATTGCATGGGGCTGTGTTTACTGGCTCCACATCGCCCCAAACTCCATTACGCACGAGGCCAAGGGGGGGGGGGGGAGCCATCAGAGCATGGGCGTGGCCCCACATCGTCATCAAAGGTGGAGTCAGAGAGCCCTTACCAACCAACCAGGGCTCGGGCATGGCCTGAGAGGGCGTGGCAAGAAACATCTGGCAAGTTCGAGAGGGTTCCAAGGGCGTGGTTATAAAACCCTTGGCGCGAGGCCCCCAGGAGGGATGGGCAGATGCGTGATCCAGCTGAACCAGAGAGCTTGAGAGAGACGCGCGAGGAGGCATAGGAGCTTCACTGGCAGATGAGCTTGAGAGAGACGCGTAAGGAGGCTGGCGACCGGGGTTTTCCATTTCTGAACAAAGAGCAAGTGCGTGCACGCGGACCTCGACGTCGTGCCGCGATCCCCGGACCTCCATACTGCCCGTTCTGTGGACCGACTGCTCATCTCATCCTTCCCGCCATTCCTGCCTGAGAACCCCCATTAGTGTACGTGAGTTTGTCCTGTTTGTCTTGTCCCTGGGTATAAGTAAGCCTGTTTAAGGAATTGCTCTGTGTCCTTCTGCTCCTTCCATTTCCTGTATATTACTTATATTTCCGCTCTTCCTTTGGTTTTGTATAGTTAGTAATAAATACCTGTTCCTCCTTACTTTGGTTTCATTCTCGTCTGATCGCTTTAGTGATTTCCCAATTGAGTATCTGTGGCACGATTTTGGCAGAACCGCTTCTAATCGGGTTAGTCCTTGTTAACGGCCCGCGCCGCGGCTCGTTTCGCTCGGCGTAATCCATCAATCACGCTGCGGCCCAGGCGGGAGTATTTCCTCGCTTATGGCCGGTGGTAATACTTAGGTATTAAGACTAATTGGGCTTATGACCCTACGTACCATCGGCCAGAAGTGATGTCATACCCCCAGGAACGGAGATGGCCAGCCTAACAAGACAAGGGGATTAACCGCCCCTTGCTAAGGGGAGTGCCGTACTCCGATTCCGTAACAATTGGTGTCAGGAGTGGGATTGGACCTGAACCAAATTTTAATCCATCTGAAAAATTTGGTCAAAATTTGGAGCGGCCCAAATTTTGTTATAACATCCAAATTAAAGTCGTGCCATGGATGATCAAGGCGATCGGATGCCGGTAGGGGAGTTAGAAGAAGAGGGTTTGGAGGTAACCCAGGACCCCAGGGAGGAATTGGGATAGAGGGAGGAGGAGAGCAATGAGGATGTGGTAGAGGGGGTTTCAGGCGCACGGGATAGCGGCCTCGCACACGAGGTTAGAGGTGCACAAAATGGCGCCTCGTGCGTGGCTGCGGCAGCCGCGCCCACGGCGCCGATGAACTGGGACCTATTCATGGTGCAAATGCAGGCCTTCATGGTCAAGTCGGGTGAGGAAATGGAAAAGAACAGGGAGCAATTGGGAAGCCAAATTAGTGGATTAAAAACTGAGATGGGAGGCCAAATGGGAGCAATGAGGGACGAAGCGAGGGGTACCAGTGAGCAATTGAGAAATGACTTGGTTAACCAAATTGGGAAGTTAGACAATAAAATAGAGGGGTTAAACAACACATTAGAGGGGTTAGACAACACATTTGAGGGGTTAGACAACACATTGGAAGGGGTAGGGGACAAATTTGAGGGGCTAGAAGGCAAATTGGGAGGATTAGGGGCCAGATTGGGGGGCATAATTGGCCAAGCCAAATAAATTAATGAGGGGTTAGCGAGGGGGCAAGCCAGATATGAGGTAAGGGAAGTTGAGAGGGAGGTTGACTGCAGGTTGAGCGAAGGGGTCGCGGGGGTGTGCGACGGGGTAACGCAGGTTGAGAAGCATGGGTTGAGCGAGGCGGAGCAGGGCGCGGTCAAAATGACGGGCATAGAAATCGCGACCCGGGGTATGGGGAAGCCGGCGACCGCTGAGGTAGTAGGGGGAATTTTAATAAAGCCAGTGGTCGTCGAGGTGAATAAAGAAATAGTTGAAATTGGGATTGGAGAGACGGACTTGGTAGAGCAACAGCGGGAAGAAAAGATGGATAATGTGCAGAGTCCGTGCTCACATCATGATGTCGTGCTGCATAATCCTTATGAAGATTTGCAGGTGCGTGTGGAGCGAAGAAGAAGAACCCCCAAGGTGAGACGGGCGGATCCGTGATCCAGCTGAACCTTGAGAGTCTCTCCAGAGCTTGAGAGAGACGTGCGAGGAGGCAGAGGAGCTTCACTGGCAGATGAGCTTGAGAGAGACGCGTAAGGAGGCTGACGACCGGGGTTTTCCATTGCTGAACAAAGAGCAAGTGCGTGCACGCGGACCTCGACGTCGTGCCGCGATCCCCGGACCTCCCTGCTGCCCGTTCTGTGGACCGACTGCTCTTCTCATCCTTCCCGCCATTCCTGCCTGAGAACCCCCTTTTGTGTACGTGAGTTTGTCCTGTTTGTCTTGTCCCTGGGTATAAATAAGCCTGTTTAAGGAATTGCTCTGTGTCCTTCTGCTCCTTCCATTTCCTGTATATTACTTTTATTTCTGCTCTTCCTTTGGTTTTGTATAGTTAGTAATAAATACCTGTTCCTCCTTACTTTGGTTTCCTTCTCGTCCGATCGCTTTAGTGATTTCCCAATTGAGTATCTGTGGCACGATTTTGGCAGAACCGCTTCTAATCGGGCTAGTCCTTGTTAACGGCCCGCGCCGCGGCTCGCTTCGCTCGGCGTAATCCATCAATCACGCTGCGGCCCGGGCGGGAGCATTTCCTCGCTTAGGGCCGGTGGTAATACTTAGGTATTAAGACTAATTGGGCTTACGGCCCTACGTCCCGGATCCGGAACGCAGGCGAGCATGCTCATCCCACTCCTGACACCAATTGTTACGGAATCGGAGTACGGCACTCCCCTTAGCAAGGGGGGGTTAATCCCCTTGTCTTGTTAAGCTGGCCATCTCCGTTCCTGGACCCACCCCGCTCCTCTTTGGGATGGGATTGGCCGAGGTGATTGGTCAAGGGATTCCCGGACACCTCCGCAAATCCCTCCACAAAGCAGATGGATGGCCCCGCTCGAATCCCGGACAAGATGGAGTTTGCCGAGCGGTTTAGCAATCCGGAATCCGAGCCGTTAGCAATTGACTAAACCCGATTGTAAGCGGTTCTGCCAAAATCGTGCCACAGATATTCAATAGGGAAAACACGAAGACGGTCGGGCGAGAAAGAAACCAAAGAATAAGAAGGAACAGGGATTTATTAATTATTTACACAAACCAAAGGAAGAGAAGCAACGAAAGTAATATACAGAAAATGGAAGGAGCAGAAGGACACAGAACAATTCCTTAAACAGGCTTACTTATACCCCAGGACAATACAAACAGCACAAACTCACGTACACTAATGGGGGTTCTCAGGGAGGAATGGCGGGAAGGATGAGAAGAGCAGTCGGTCCACAGAACGGGCAGCAGGGAGGTCCGGGGATCGCGGCACGACATCGAGGTCCACGTGCACGCACTTGCTCTTTGTTCAGCAATGAAAAACCCCGGTCATCAGCCTCCTTACATGTCTCTCTCAAGCTCATCTGCCAGTGAAGCTCCTCTCTGGTTCAGCTGGATCACGCATCTGCCACGAAAAGGCTTGCGCGCGCTTATATTGTGCGCGGTGCGATCAAGCCACCAACTCCGATGACACGCCTACCGGTTTGCTCACCTCGGTGCTGGTTGGTTGGCAAGGGCCCTTTGGTGACGAGCGGCTGACAGAGCCATACCCGTGATCCGGCAGCTCCTCCCCTTCTCTTGGCCTCGTGTGCAATGGAGTCTTGCGGGGAATCAAGCGAGACACACAAAAAGGCAGCGCACGCTGCTTGGCTGCTATCTTGTGGAGACGTGGGTGAAGCGATTGGGGAATTTGAACGGGGGCATATCTTATTTTATTGATGCAACGTAGGGTCACACTATTGGGAACACAGCCTTACCTGAAACACATAATAATGAAATAACTATAGAGAGGTCCTCTCTATAGAGAAAACTATAGAGAGGTCCGATACACAGCCCATAGCGCCACGCATGCATGCACACTTGGAAGGTGTGTCGCGATCGCTCGTGCTTTGAAATATGAAAGTCCAGAACATGAAAGTACATTAACGTTTCAGATCCACAACGAAGGCGTCTGGTCCGAATGAGGATGTGCTCCACTAGAGGGTGACCAACTCCCCTGAGAAACTGGCTGCCCCCACTCTCGCACAGATGCAGTCCTTGCAGATCTTCGAGGTTAATCGAGGTCCATGTTCATGAGAACCCGTACATGCTGTTGTTCTGGGGAATACATAATGTCATCAATATCTTGTGTCATCTGCTCCTGGTCAGAGCACAGAGCACTACAATTCAAAGTAAAGAGAGAAACTTCCTTTGTGTCAAAGTCGTCCATGGACATGTACTCAGCGTCGGGATCCAGAGTATCAGTGTCAGGTCCTTCGACAGCCGGACCCAGCATCGCAATCAGATCCAGAGTCTGATCGATCGGAGATGTGCAGCTGTGAGCTTGTAATACATAAGAAGCATTAGCCAATTCCCGCAGGGGATTTACAACAAAATCATCACAATTTTTAGCAGTAAAAGCAACACAATCTTCAGAAGCGACGAACACATCAGCATCATCCAGGGGCTCGTTCAGGTCGACGGCCAAGGACTCGTTCAGATCGGCAGTCTCGGCGGTCAAGACCATGGTCTTCGTCAGCGGTTTCTCCGTCGTCCATCCTGAAAAATACATTCTCACGCACAAGAGGACTAAAGCCTTCATTAGTGCTCCCCCGATCACTACCCCGATTATCACCGCCAGTGCGGTCAACAACCACTTTACTATCGTACCTGTCCATCCTGAAAACCAATTGGTAAGCCAATCAACGTTCAAATAATTTTCGCGAGCTACCCGATCAATAGTCATTGCGTGGCTAGTCTTTCTCAATCTTACTATTGCGGCTGCTCCTGGTCAGACCCTTCGGATGGATCTGGTATGTATGTACAACATTTTCCTTCTATTACCCCGCATACCCCTCCTTTTTCTGCCAAAAGCATGTCCAAAGCCACCCGGTTCTGCATTACCATTGTGCGCATATGAACTACTGTGTCCAATAATTCATCATGGGCTGTGGCGGTGTCGTTAGCCACCTTTTCTAGAGCCAAGGCCAACTTATCTATCCGAAAACTATTCTTAACTGTGCCGGCTCCTGGGAAGAAGAAACCCATCACCTTTTCCCATCCTGTTCCGTGTAGTTTTGTGGTTCCGTCTTCATTCCATACTGACTTCCTATGTCACCTGTTCGGGGACTTTGAATCGAAATCATCCAGTATCTCGACATCGGGAAGAACCGAGCCAAGATAGCATGAGCCACCCCAATTATTTGGTAAATAGGCGTATGCCTTATCGTCGCATATAAACATTGTCCCATGGGGTGGGACCAGGTGGGTGGATAAACACTGGATTCCCGTTGTCACCCCATTGATCCTACTAAACCCCCTAGAAAATGATACAGCCGTTATATTGTGGTTGTGTTTATCTTCAGCCCACGGCATCAGCCCACGGGTCCTAAAATCCTGTTCTTCCGCTCTTTCACTCCCTCTCTCTGTTCTCTTCACCCTCTCTTTTGCTCAAGGTCATCTTCCATCTGCTTGGAAATCTGCCAACATCACCGCTTTGCACAAAAAAGGTGCAAAAACAGATCCCAGCAACTACAGACCAATCAGCCTTTTCCCAATTATCAGCAAAGTCATGGAATCCATCATTGCTTCAGATATGAAATCTTTCCTCTTCTCCAATGGCTTGATCTCTGATCATCAATTTGGTTTCAGACCTGGACACTCTACTCTGGACATGCTGCTTCTGCTTTCTCAACTATGGATGGAGGTCCTCAATGCCAAACAGGAAATTAGAGCAGTCTCCCTTGACATATCACGTGCCTTCGATACGGTCTGGCACCCCGCTCTGCTCACCAAACTCTCCTCTTTTGGTATCAATGGAAATCTCCACGCATGGCTGGCGGACTTCCTCTCTAGTCGTAGTCAACGTGTGGCCCTGAATGGGTTTCTCTCATCTCCTCTTCCTGTTCAGGCTGGAGTTCCACAAGGCAGTGTTCTGGGCCCTGTGCTTTTTCTGGTCTTCATCAATGATCTCTCTGACTCTATTGAAAATCCTCTGTATCTCTTTGCTGATGACTCTACTCTCTGTCGCTCCATTCTTCATCCCTCAGATCGGCAGTCTGCTGCCTCCTCACTCTCTGCAGACCTGGACAAAATCACAGACTGGGCAAACAAGTGGAACATGTCTTTCAATCCTGACAAATCTCACACTCTTACGATGTCTCTCCGAAAAGACCGACTGGACAACCCTCCCATCCACTTTCTGAATAATCCTCTCCAAGAAGTTCTGTCACTCAAGCTTTTGGGTCTCACTATCTGCCATGATCTTTCCTGGGAAAACCACATTTCAAATCTGGCCTCCAAAGCCAGTCGCCGACTGGGCATCCTCCGTCGTGCAAAGTCCTTCCTTGGCACACCTGAGCTCCTCACCACATACAAGGCTTTCATCCACAGCTCAATGGAACACTGCTCTCCCCTCTGGGCTGGTGCTCCTGCCTCACACCTAGCTCGTCTTCACGCTGTTGAAACCAAAGCATTCAGAATCATTGGAATCTCCCGCGATGAAGCTAACTCCAAGGGCCTCTCACTCACTCACCGCAGGCAGGTTGGTGGTCTTTCCATCTTCTACCGACTCCTCTCTGGCCTTGCCCCCCCAGCTCTCTCTGGGCTCTGTCCCGCAAATATTCCTACAGGTCGCACAAGATCTACCTGCAACCCTCTTATGGTCAAACTGCCAAAATCAAGACTCTCTGCTCACCTTCACTCCTTCATTCCTCTCTTCTCCCGCCTCTGGAACAAACTCCCTCACTCTCTTCAATCCCACTCCACCCTCCAGGTCTTTAAAACGGCTGTTCACCACCATCTCTTATCTTCCCCCATCCAAAACCTTGATCTTTTCTACCCCCGCTAATTTCACCCCAATTCCACTTTTTTGAAATACCAACTTCTGTCCTGGAAGTCCTTGGTGTCCTTGTGTTTTATACTTCTCCCTCCACTCCCCCCCCCCCTTCCCACGCCTCCTCCCCCCAAGCCCTCTCCCTTCCACACATCTCCCTGCTCTCAAATGTTGTGTTTGTGTGCTTCCCCTTCTCTCCCCATCTTGTTTTCCGCTCCCTCTTTTTGTGTGTTTTGTTTGTCTGGTTGATTTGTTTGTGAAGTAAATGTTAGCTCTTTCACGAGCCTCGATTCAGTATACAAAAAAAAAAAAAAAAAAATCTTGCAGTACTATTCGTAGTGTAATCCCGGTGCTCCCCTTTTCCAACTTCCCGGGGAGAGTGTAAGCACATTCTGATTCCCCCATAAGCAAGTGGCCGGAGCCCTGGAGGCACACCATCCCTTTCTGTGGCTTGACCCAGACGGGGCGGGCCTCTCGGCCACATGGGCAATCACTGAAGGGCGATAATTAAACAGCCGGTTACAACTCTTGTCGTTACTAACCCCCTCTCTTTCCAGAGTGGTGACTAAACATGGGGAATCGATAGGTTGTGAGCAAAGATCGTTAAGGGACAAGCATAGCACTATCATTTGTATCCCCGTGGTGCTGGTATGGGGGAAGTGCATGCATGACCAGCACTGAGTCCTATTTTGGATGGCCGCCACATCTCTTGCTACCCTCCAATATGTGTTTGCATCCTTTTCTGCAGCCTTGTCCTGGGGGTGCGGTGTGAGTACGTATTCGATGGTCGTGATATCGCCATACTTAAAAAACCACGTAGTCCACGCTTGACATCGAATCGTCATAGTCGTGCCTCTCTCTAGATGTGTGTGCGTCTGTAGCTTAAAATCAGGTGTCCCCCACGTGTACCCTGGTTCGACCCCTTCTCTGGTGCGGACTCGGCCCCACCCAATGGACACGAGTTGCTTCCACAGTACCCAGTCCCATATGTTTCCATCCAACACCGTCCAACTCACGCCGATCCAATTTTTGTGAAATTTTTCCTCAAAGCATGGTAATGATATCTCCTGTCCCAATGTTACGGTGAGGTTTCGTGTGTCCCACTCATGATCTGTGCCCCATCTTACCGTGCTACCAATAGATGCTGCCGCTATCAGTAGCATTACACCTGTGACTGAAAACATCTAGGCTATGAGCCAGACCCTCAAATTTTCGACATTATGCTCAATCAGAGGGAGGATGGCTAACAGTTATTTTTGGCAAGGCCAGGGACCCTAGTGCTGAAAAAAATGTGATAGCAGTGTGAAACTCTTAGCCGTATCTGTGTTATCATGACATTTGTCAGACCACCCCAATAACGCTTTCGGTAATTTTTCCGCCTAAGATTTAGGGGGTAGGGTTCGTTTTGGGGCTTTCAAATAATATCTCCTATATGTATCAGTTAGTGTTGTATACCAGGTGAAAGGTAATTGAATTATCTTTCACATGATGTATAGAAAGTGCCTGTGTGATATATATACTGAAACGCAAAAGAAACTTACCACCTTTGAAACCTTTAAATATCAACAATAACACTGCGTGTAGTAAATGTGTGAACTTATTTGTGGACAATAGTGTCCTCACTGTCAGACAAAACGGTCACGGATGGTCACTTGAACCTTCAATGGTCACTTCATAGCACAGCTGTTGAACAGCCGTTTTGACTGTCAGTGATTAGCCAAGGGGTACTGGATGATTTTAATGAGCTGCACGTGATGTCTTGATATTGGCTTTAAAAAGGCTAGTGCAAAATGGGCATTTCAATCAACATGCCACGATTGTCAAGGGATCAACGGCAGTGTGCCCTGGGCATGCTGCAAGGCGGACTGAGCTACCGTGAGGTGGCACGTCCCCTTGGCTGTTCACACCAGACGATATCGGCCCTGGTGGACAGACACCCTCCACAACTCTGCAGATGACAGACCTCGATCAGGGAGGCCAAGAGTCACCACTGCAAGGCAGGACAGGCAGATGGTCCGAAGTCACCTGCGGGATCGATTCCGTCCAGCATCCCGCACTGCGGCAGAAACTCCGGGGCGTGCAAACCCATGGATCTCCAATGATACTGCACGAAGACGACTGCATGACTATGGTCTGACTGCCAGAAGACCATACAGAGGCCCCGTGATGACGGCTGCCCATCGCCGCAACCGACAGAGATGGTGCCAGCAGCATCAGCGGTGGACCTTGGCCACCAGAGATGGTGCGCATCAGGACTGTCCACACAGAACCTTGACTCATCGCTGAAAGCGACCTCGTTCCACTGCGCCAAGGTCCACCGCTGATGCTGCTGGCACCATCTCTGTCGGTTGCGGCGATGGGCAGCTGTCATCACGGGGCCTCTGTATGGTCTTCTGGCAGTCAGACCATAGTCATACAGTCGTCTTCGTGCAGTATCATTGGAGATCCATGGGTTTGCACGCCCCGGAGTTTCTGCCGCAGTGCGGGATGCTGGACGGAATCGATCCCGCAGGTGACTTCGGACCATCTGCCTGTCCTGCCTTGCAGTGGTGACTCTTGGCCTCCCTGATCGAGGTCTGTCATCTGCAGAGTTATAGGGGGTGTCTCTGTCGACCAGGGCCGATATCGTCTGGTGTGAACAGCCAAGGCGACGTGCCACCTCATGGTAGCTCAGTCCGCCTTGCAGCATGCCCAGGGCACGCTGCCGTTGATCCCTTGACAATCGTGGCATGTTGATTGAAATGCCCATTTTGCACTGGCCTTTTTAAAGCCAATATCAAGACATCACGTGCAGCTCATTAAAATCATCCCGTACCCCTTGGCTAATCACTGACAGTCAAAACAGCTGTTCAACAGCTGTGCTATGAAGTGACCATTGAAGGTTCAAGTGACCATCCGTGACCGTTTTGTCTGACAGTGATGACACTATTGTCCACAAATAAGTTCACACATTTACTACACGCAGTGTTATTGTTGATATTTAAAGGTTTCAAAGGTGGTAAGTTTCTTTTGCGTTTCAGTATAGTAACCTCTTTATGATCATTAAAACATAATTATTTCTGCCAACCCTCAAAAATTTATCACAAAATCCCCAATGAAAACAAAATTAGGCAAAAATTCAGTTTGGCGGATATTAAATGAATTTTTGAATTTGAGAAACACACAGTATGATTAAAGTCAAATTTGGGCCTTAAATCTCATACACCTTGATAAAGATGAGAAAATCCAATATACAGTAGTTGCTGTAACCATGACCTAAAATCCATAAATGTATATCTTTCCGCTCTTATGATATATTGATTTACATTTTACGATTTTTGACCAACAGCATGTATATAGTTTGTATACCATTATTGGTCTAAAAATAGTATATATAATATTGGGATGTCAGCCATATATAGGCCAAAAAGTACTGAAATTGGTGTCAGAAATGTCTAATTCTAAAAATATGAAGGCATTATGACCAAACTGTATGTGGTGTTCTTGAATATACCACAGACGTATGATGCATGTGATGATTAACCTACTCCATGTATATGTATGTATCCTGATGTACCCTAACTTGGCGAGATAATTTACATCATATTCATGCAAACGTTTTTAGTCTTGTAGTGTTGTATGGTTCTCTTATATTACCAGCTATACATAAAGTAAACCAAAGGAAAACAATGTACTTTCTATTTAAGCAACATATATTTATAGACATCATACCATAAAGTACACGAGTTATCAATTCAGCGTACACCATATTTGTTACACATATGTACATGATCTTTCTCCATACAGTTCTACAATTCAGAAGTTATCCTCGTCATCATCGTCGTCTTCTTCATCGTCTTCTGCCGAACTGTCATCACTCTCACCATACACTCTCTGGTTGTCACATGTGGTGAGTTTGCACGTGTCTGTGCACTTCAAACCACTGGCCATGCAGACACACATGGGTAGTGTGCATCTTTTCGAACAGGTGCATGCCAGTAAATCCAGAACCGCCTGTGGTGCGGGCTGTCCTTGCATCCAGTCGACTGCCAGCTGCACGCGACCATCCTGGGTATCCCAGTGCCATCCTTTCCCGATTGGACTCGGTACTGCTGGATCCATCTTGAGACTCCTCTTCCAAATAGCGGCTTGATAGTTGGCTCGCTGTGCATGTTTGGTTAAGCAGTCTTTGCACGGAGGTAGCTGGTGACTGTCGATCTCTCCCCTCTTGGCACAGAACAGGTGATATCTCAAGTCATTCACCTTCACTGTCCCCGACTTCGGTGCGTACATGAGACAAGTGAAGTTCTCCAATTTATCCATCAGTTCCTCACTGACGTCCCAGTCCTCTCCCAGCTGTGTACATGCATCCTGCACATCTTTGTTGGTTCTGATGAGTTTCAGTGCAGTCAGTTTTCCTCGTCCAGCGAACGTGCTGACTGTGTCGCATCCGGTATAGGCATGCATTCCAATTAGGGCCTGACATACATTTGTGCCGACTGACTTTCCTATTTTCCCTATGTCTAGGATTTTAGCCCTTGCTTTGGTGCCACATTTCTGAAACAACTTGGCATGAATCTTGGTATGAAATGCCAAGCCAATGACAAGTACGGCGGTGTCATCTGAGCTAATAAGCACAGACTGGTATCCATGTGCGGCAGCATGGGCAGCATGCAAGAACAGACGACCATCTGCTTCCTCGTGTGTGCTTTCCAGGGCCACTACTTCTTGGCTAGCATCAGATGTGATCTGATAACACTTGTCATCGCATGTTACAAAGAGAACCTTTCCCTGTAGGCGTCTGATGTACTCTGGTTTCTTCCACTCTTCGACCAGGAACATGATAAGACTTGACTTGTTCCCAACATAGCTGAGAAACTTGCGCCATTGCCTTACAATTTGAGATGCCGTGATGTTTTTCAGCTCAAGTCCAAGTTCTTCCCCCCTGGTTAACCGTTCGCTGTTTTTGATGGAAGTCTCCTTGTAGGTGTCAAAGACGACATCGATCCTCTGGCTACTGCATCCATCCTTCAGGGCCATGGATAGGACAATCATGGCCACTTCGGCAAATGTAGTTTGATCACCTGCCACCTTCTGTATAAGGAGCATCCCGTCAATAATTGTTGCCGAATTGTCGGGTATCCTTTCAGCCGGGGTCACAGTCCTTTGCAAGGCCGTGGCTAGGGCAGCTTTTTGGTTTTCCGTAGAAGGCCTTCGGGTGTCGCCAGGGCCCATGGCAAGGGACCTAGAGGATGAGATAACACTTCTGCCATGTGAAGATCTCGGCCCTGTGCCATCACGATAATTCTACCAAATAGAGCTCTGTCTGCTTGAAGAATTACTGCCCTGCCATTGCTTCTGCATTCCTTCTTCTTAGTGAGGTTGCTGAAAGTCTTCAGCTTGTTCAGTTGCAAAGGGTCGTGGAATTTCTTGATTGGTGGGTTGCTCTCAAGTCGCTCAATCTTGAAGTTTGTGTAGCACTTGTGTCCGACTTCCCATGCTTTCTCCAGATCCTTGGCAATATTTGGAGGGGCTGCGCGTGCGGTGGAAATACTGATGAGAGAGCTGGCCATAGTGAATGGGTTCACCCAACTCTGGATCAGAGTTATCAGTGATGATACAGCGTCCTCATCTTTCTTGATCCGTGTTTGCTGCAGATCCGCGTGTTGTACGTGTGTGTTGCTCACATTCACCATTTCCCTCATCTGGCGGAGAAACGCACTCCTGTGTTCGGATGTGACATAGTAGCGCTTCACTGCTCCAGATTTCAAGTTGAACCTGGTAGTGCCACCTGGTGTCTGTGTGTCTTTGTTGACAGTGACCTCAGTAGTTTGGTCAACTGGAATGCGTCCAAACGGATTGCTTTTTGACATTTGAACTGAGAAGTACCCATCCGAGAACGCTTGGAAGATGCCAGGGTGCTGCGTTGGAAGGTTTGTCATTTGTGCGTAGTATGCTGATAAATACCGTGCATAGTTGATTTTGTCGTATGCAAAGCACCAAGGAATCATGGCTTGGATAGCAGATAGATGTAATGGCCAATTACCTTCTCGGGAAGCGCGCAGTAGAGCAAGCAAGACCGTTTCAACGATATCCACGTACGACATCCAGAATGACGACAATTCACCATTATCATGATGAAGGTGATGCAGGCATTGCTTCCAAACAGCCTGAACTTCTTCACACGATTGATCTTCCAACAGGTTGTTCCACTGGCTCTCATCTTGTCCCAATTCAGCAACTTCTGCTAACAACGTAGTGACCGTCTGTGTTGCCTCTGGTCGCATCTTTTCCAACCAAGGGAGAAATTCAATCCACGCAAGCCTCATGAATGCTTCGTAGATGCTCTTATGTACACGGACTGCTCGGTTGTACATCTTCCCCTCCATAACCCGATTGAGTGAGCCTTCTGCGACGATTCCTGTTTCGATGCAAAAGTCTCTAAGACCAGCATCTTGGAAACGAGCACCAAGAATCGACATCACATTGCAGATTGTGTGGAACGTGCCGAGGCGAAGTACGATGTTAGCATATGTGTCTGTGTGTTTCCAGACGATCTCGGCAGCCTTAGCATACAGGGCCTGATCCATGACGACGACGATGTCCTGCAAGTGTAGGATCTGTCGGACGCTTTCAGACTGCTTCAAGATTTCTGCGACTGTGGACATCTCTGTAGCTGGTGCATTTATTGTAGGCATATATCTAACAATATCCTGAGAGACGCTGATAGATGCCCTGACGGTGATGTTGAATCCTGTCCAACTTGGTGTTTTTTGTGTTACTGGGTCCACCTGACGGGCAATGACCCAAAGAAGATTCTTGATTTGAGCAACTTCCATAGCCATCTTGTTTTCCGCTGCAGCTGTTGATAATGTTTGTAGTGGATGAGGCCCAACACGTTCACCTGCAATGTAGACAGGCAGTGTTTCTTCTGTTATGCAGACTGTTCTTTGCTTGAGCTTCTCGATCTTCGGAAGTGGCTCCTTTGGAAGGTGTGGTCCATACATTTTGGCCTGCACTGCAATGCCATTGACTCGATGTGTTGTTCCTTTCCCGGTGTGGAAATGTAACTCATTGATTGTAACTCAGTATAACTCATTGGTTGGAAGCAGGTACTAGCAGGTGGTTGTAAGAATGTCAGGAATGTATCTCGCTCTGTCGAAGCTGGGAGTCCTTTTGTCCACCTTTATTACGACCCCGGGCTAACACACATTCCCAAGCCCGCACTATTTGTTTTTGGACATCGGGATGCAAAGAGGGTGAAGAACCTCCCCAGCAGGGAGGCGGTTGTGGATGACCAAGGAGCTTCAGCGCACGGAGGATTAACATTCAGCGCACGGAGGATTAACTCCAATTTGCCCATATAACCAAGAGCAAACTTTGAGTCAGGAGGACTTGCCACGAGAACATCTGCCCGACGGACGAACGAGTATGCAATGGGAAAGCAGCGCCAGGAGAGCACCGGCCAACGAGGAAGAACCAACGACTTGAATTACTAAATTCGTTATGGTATTGTAGTTCCTTATTATATTGAAACAAGTGAACTAGTAGTTAATAAAGTCTTGATCTTTTGTAAACCTGTTTCCGGTCATTGGAGTCGCAGTCTCCCCTACTACTTCCCCGACAATCATGGAGGCACCGCTTGGATTTTCGAGTGTTTCGAGTGGACCTCGCCAAGGTAAGCATCTTGGGGATGGTCCATTATGAAATATGAAAGAGAAAAAAAGAACCAATTACTAGGGGATGTGTGTGGGACTTGTGATTGTCCATAGGTAATCCAAGGATGGAACGTTTTAAATGATTCTATTATTCGTGAGCTTGCGAGGATATGTACATTATACGCTGAGTATTAAAAGCCTTACTCTGGTCTGCAGGCAAATCGGCTCATGAAGTGCACCATGAGTAGATTTGTTTGCCGGTTCGGTAAGGTTCGGTAAGGTCCGTATACGTGTACAATTGTGTACACCCGTTTTAAATAAAGAAATAAATAATTTTTTTTCAGTTTTCCCGCCATTTCTAAAAACTCGTTCGATCGACTAATAAATTCATGACAGACAATCCCACCTCATGCCGGTCCAGAATTATTGTGAAAGATGGCGATTGAATGAAAATTGCATACCAATTGGACGAAACTTGGTGGACCGGTTGTGTGTGTGACAAGGGCGAATCGATTCGATTTTGGTGAAGATCTGAATATGGCTTCGGATACGAGAATTATTTAATTTCTCAGTGATTCTTCACCACTGAGAAATCGGGCCAAAAGCGATATATAGCATGATATTTAAAAAGGTTGAATGAATATGACTAAACTTGATGGACGAGGTGGTTAGGTGACAAAAAAACACGCCGATTCCATTTTTGGTTCAGGTCCGAATCCAGATCCGGCCTATCAGTGGGATACAAAACATAAACTGTTCACCAAGGCGGAGATATAATAATAATAATAATTCTGTATTATTTAGTTAACCAGTTTGTGTGAAACCTCAACCGATATATAAAAATTTATCCTGATTATGAGAGATAATTACAGGAAATGGAATTATTTAAAGTGATTCTTCACCATCAAGAGATCGGGTGAAAAGCGATATATAAAAATTGATCTGCTTGATGTTAGTTTAAGGGCTGTTCCAAATTTATCCTGATTATGAGAGATAATTACAGGAAATGGAAAGATGGTGTAAATGGTGGGATAAATGTAAATGGTGGGATAAATGTTTGATAATGGTCCTGGTAATTTTAGTCTGGTAAGGTAAGGTAAGGTTAGTCCTGGTAAGGTATATTGCTGGGGACCCGAGGATGTGCCTTTTCAAGGTTTGAAATTAATCGGACAAGGGGGTCCCAAGGTATGGTCACCGTACTCGCAAGCCGTTCGTTTTGGCTTTGCGAATGGACCAAACCATTCCATGTAAATAGGAGGGTGGTTCTGTGGTCGTTCGTTTTGGCTTTGCGAATGGACCAAACCATTCCATGCAAATAGGAGGGTGGTTTTGTGGTCGTAACTGCCACGTGGTTTCAAAGTTTTTGTTGTTGCTTGCACGTGTGTTTTTTTGCAAGCACGTACGGGCGGGCACGCCCTAGTATATATAAATAGAGGTAATATTGAGTTACGGAATTAATTACTTTCAAGAATACACAAGGACAACCAAGAGGTTGAATGATATGATTGGATATTCTTCACACTCAGGAAGAAGTTGAATGATATGATTGGATATTCTTCACACTCAGGAAGAAGTTGAATGATATGATTGGATATTCTTCACACTCAGGAAGAAGTTGAATGATATGATTGGATATTCTTCACACTCAGGAAGAAGTTGAATGATATGATTGGATATTCTTCACACTCAGGAAGAAGTTGAATGATATGATTGGATATTCTTCACACTCAGGAAGAAGTTGAATGATATGATTGGATATTCTTCACACTCAGGAAGAGGTTGAATGATATGATTGGATATTCTTCACACTCAGGAAGAAGTTGAATGATATGATTGGATATTCTTCACACTCAGGAAGAAGTTGAATGATATGATTGGATATTCTTCACACTCAGGAAGAGGTTGAATGATATGATTGGATATTCTTCACACTCAGGAAGAAGTTGAATGATATGATTGGATATTCTTCACACTCAGGAAGAAGTTGAATGATATGATTGGATATTCTTCACACTCAGGAAGAGGTTGAATGATATGATTGGATATTCTTCACACTCAGGAAGAAGTTGAATGATATGATTGGATATTCTTCACACTCAGGAAGAGGTTGAATGATATGATTGGATATTCTTCACACTCAGGAAGAAGTTGAATGATATGATTGGATATTCTTCACACTCAGGAAGAAGTTGAATGATATGATTGGATATTCTTCACACTTATGGAAGAAGTTGAATGATATGATTGGATATTCTTCACACTCAGGAAGAGGTTGAATGATATGATTGGATATTCTTCACACTTATGGAAGAAGTTGAATGATATGATTGGATATTCTTCACACTCAGGAAGAAGTTGAATGATATGATTGGATATTCTTCACACTTATGGAAGAAGTTGAATGATATGATTGGATATTCTTCACACTCAGGAAGAGGTTGAATGATATGATTGGATATTCTTCACACTTATGGAAGAAGTTGAATGATATGATTGGATATTCTTCACACTCAGGAAGAAGTTGAATGATATGATTGGATATTCTTCACACTCAGGAAGAAGTTGAATGATATGATTGGATATTCTTCACACTCAGGAAGAAGTTGAATGATATGATTGGATATTCTTCACACTCAGGAAGAAGTTGAATGATATGATTGGATATTCTTCACACTCAGGAAGAAGTTGAATGATATGATTGGATATTCTTCACACTCAGGAAGAGGTTGAATGATATGATTGGATATTCTTCACACTCAGGAAGAAGTTGAATGATATGATTGGATATTCTTCACACTCAGGAAGAAGTTGAATGATATGATTGGATATTCTTCACACTCAGGAAGAGGTTGAATTATATGATTGGATATTCTTCACACTCAGGAAGAAGTTGAATGATATGATTGGATATTCTTCACACTCAGGAAGAAGTTGAATGATATGATTGGATATTCTTCACACTCAGGAAGAGGTTGAATGATATGATTGGATATTCTTCACACTCAGGAAGAAGTTGAATGATATGATTGGATATTCTTCACACTCAGGAAGAGGTTGAATGATATGATTGGATATTCTTCACACTCAGGAAGAAGTTGAATGATATGATTGGATATTCTTCACACTCAGGAAGAAGTTGAATGATATGATTGGATATTCTTCACACTTATGGAAGAAGTTGAATGATATGATTGGATATTCTTCACACTCAGGAAGAGGTTGAATGATATGATTGGATATTCTTCACACTTATGGAAGAAGTTGAATGATATGATTGGAACTTGTTGGAACTTGTTGCAACTTGCTGTTGGAACTTGCTGTTGGAACTTGCTGTTGGAACTTGTTGGAACTTGTTGTTGGAACTTGCTGTTGGAACTTGTTGTTGCAACTTGCTGTTGGAACTTGCTGTTGGAACTTGTTGGAACTTGTTGTTGGAACTTGCTGTTGGAACTTGTTGTTGGAACTTGTTGTTGCAACTTGCTGTTGGAACTTGCTGTTGGAACTTGTTGTTGGAACTTGTTGTTGGAACTTGCTGTTGGAACTTGCTGTTGGAACTTGTTGTTGGAACTTGCTGTTGGAACTTGCTGTTGGAACTTGTTGGAACTTGCTGTTGGAACCTGCTGTTGGAACTTGTTGGAACTTGTTGTTGGAACTTGTTGTTGGAACTTGTTGTTGCAACTTGCTGTTGGAACTTGCTGTTGGAACTTGTTGGAACTTGTTGTTGGAACTTGTTGGAACTTGTTGTTGCAACTTGCTGTTGGAACTTGCTGTTGGAACTTGTTGTTGGAACTTGCTGTTGGAACTTGTTGTTGCAACTTGCTGTTGGAACTTGCTGTTGGAACTTGTTGGAACTTGTTGTTGGAACTTGCTGTTGGAACTTGTTGTTGGAACTTGTTGTTGGAACTTGTTGTTGGAACTTGTTGTTGAAACTTGCTGTTGGAACTTGTTGTTGGAACTTGCTGTTGGAACTTGTTGTTGGAACTTGTTGTTGCAACTTGTTGTTGCAACTTGCTGTTGGAACTTGCTGTTGGAACTTGTTGGAACTTGTTGTTGGAACTAGTTGTTGGAACTTGTTGTTGGAACTTGTTGGAACTTGTTGGTGCAACTTGCTGTTGGAACTTGCTGTTGGAACTTGTTGGAACTTGTTGTTGGAACTTGTTGTTGGAACTTGTTGTTGGAACTTGCTGTTGGAACTTGTTGTTGGAACTTGCTGTTGGAACTTGCTGTTGGAACTTGTTGTTGGAACTTGCTGTTGGAACTTGTTGTTGGAACTTGTTGTTGCAACTTGTTGTTGCAACTTGCTGTTGGAACTTGCTGTTGGAACTTGTTGGAACTTGTTGTTGGAACTAGTTGTTGGAACTTGTTGTTGGAACTTGTTGGAACTTGTTGGTGCAACTTGCTGTTGGAACTTGCTGTTGGAACTTGTTGGAACTTGTTGTTGGAACTTGTTGTTGGAACTTGTTGTTGGAACTTGCTGTTGGAACTTGTTGTTGGAACTTGCTGTTGGAACTTGCTGTTGGAACTTGTTGTTGGAACTTGTTGTTGGAACTTGTTGTTGGAACTTGTTGCAACTTGCTGTTGGAACTTGCTGCTGGAACTTGTTGGAACTTGTTGTTGGAACTTGTTGTTGGAACTTGTTGTTGGAACTTGCTGTTGGAACTTGTTGTTGGAACTTGCTGTTGGAACTTGCTGTTGGAACTTGTTGTTGGAACTTGTTGTTGGAACTTGTTGTTGGAACTTGTTGGAACTTGTTGTTGCAACTTGCTGTTGGAACTTGCTGTTGGAACTTGTTGGAACTTGTTGTTGGAACTTGTTGTTGGAATGAATGGGAACATTCAAATGTTGGGTTTTGCTAACATTTGCACAACGTCGCTACAACGTTTCACTTTCGTTGTTGCAACGTTTTGCTCCAACGTTTTGGGGACATTCGAATGTCAAGTGAATCGAATGAGAATTCAGGAATTATTTCATTATTAACGATTAATGAAGTACTTATTTAATTAATTACATTTCTTATTACATTACAGTAATTACATTACAGTAATTACCTGAGGTAATTACAGTAATTACAGTTCCGGTAATTACAGTAATTACAGTAATCATTACAGTAATTGCAGTAATCTTATTACAGTAATTACATTACATTAACTCAGGCACCTTTTGAGTAAGGAAGCTGATATTTGGACATGACACTGACCAAGTGATGTGGCTGTCAAGGAAAATATTGATTTATTGATTAATCATTTAATAAATTAACTCGTTGATTTATAAATGACTTATTTAATTAAAATTCCTGAGAGATACATCTTCGGATGAAATACTTGCAGATTGGTTATGCTATGAGCCAATTGATTAAGGAAAATATTTTGTGATGGCCATATTGGCAATTTCGTGGCCATATTCGTGGCAACTCAGTTAGTGCCACTGCACCTTTAAAATGCATCCCTGCGTTCATTTTTCGATCGATTGAGTTGAAATTTTGAACAATCGGATCTGGACTGTCGTTGTTAACGACTCTAGCACGCACTCGTCCAATCAGGATGGAGCGGTATGGTCCCCGGATCATCACTGCCCGCAGTTTTAATTAATTTTACTTTTTCTCTTGGTCATATAATTTTGAAGACATGCGTGTCATGATAGAGGAAATGTTTGTTCTGTTGAACGGAATAAATGTTGTTTATTTGTGTGGGAGTGTATTTTTGTGTATTTTTTTGTGTATTTTGGATATATTTTCACGGCTAATTCCAGTTAACATCCTGCAAAATTTGCTCGTTTTCTGGCCAAGTCGAAATTGCGTTGAGTTCCTATGGCAGGCGCCATTAAAAGCGCTGTGTAATAGTTGAGCTCCCTTTATTTCGTTTTGGTCATGCGGATGAGCAAACAAAGTGACAAATGCTGCGGCTGGAGCAGTAGAAGCGATGTTTTTTAATGGAAACGATGTAATGAGGAATTAAAAGTGGGAGGGGGCAACACCACGCATACCTCTTTTAAGGTATGTATAAACCCTGGAATAAACGTGGGAGGGGGCAACACCACGCATACCTCTTTTAAGGTGTGTATAAACCCTGGAATATTTCAGCAATCAATACAATGCTGAAACTATGTAAGTTAATTTAATGAGTAATTTAATGAGTAATTTAATGAGTAATTTAATGAGTAATTCAATGAGTAATTTAATGAGTAATTTAATGAGTAATTTAATGAGTAATTTAATGAGTAATTTAATGAGTAATTTAATGAGTAATTTAATGAGTAATTCAATGAGTAATTCAATGAGTAATTTAATGAGTAATTTAATGAGTAATTTAATGAGTAATTCAATGAGTAATTTAATGAGTAATTTAATGAGTAATTTAATGAGTAATTTAATGAGTAATTTAATGAGTAATTTAATGAGTAATTTAATGAGGAATTAAAAGTGGGAGGGGGCAACACCACGCATACCTCTTTTAAGGTGTGTATAAACCCTGGAATAAACGTGGGAGGGGGCAACACCACGCATACCTCTTTTAAGGTATGTATAAACCCTGGAATATTTCAGCAATCAATACGATGCTGAAATGATGTAATTTACTGTGTAAGAGGGTCGACCTTGGGTTTGTTTGGGTTTGTTGTTTATTTTGTGGATGTGTATTTTTTGTGTATTTTGGATATATTTTCACGACTAATTCCAGTTAACATCCTGCAAAATTTGCTCGTTTTCTGGCTGAGTCGAAATTGCGTTGAGTTTCTATGGCATGCGCCATTAAAAGCGCTGTGTAATGGTTGAGCTCCCTTTATTTCGTTTTGGTCATGCGGATGAGCAAACAAAATGACGAATGCTGCGGCTGGAGCAGTGGAAGCGATTTTTGAATTGTTCAATGATTATTCGATATTGTTATGACTTATTGTCAATAGGTATACTGAGTGGCCATGAGGTAGCCTGTTGCTATGTACAGTTTTATTCTATTGTTGATTATACCACATAATTGTGGTGATAAAGGAAATGTTCGTTTTAAATAGATGATTATGATATGACCATGACTATAAAATCATGATGATTATTATGAATGATATCATAGGGTTCAAATGCAGAATGATTGCATGAACTTGGGAAAGAACTTTCAAGCCCTATGGGATAAATTGGGTGTTACAAGCAATGGAGCTTCAAAATTTAGCATGATTGAAGGAATTTTACAGTCTTATTTCAGTAGTTTTACGAAATTTAAATTGCCAAGAGATTTTGGGTACTATTAAAGAAAAAAAAAAATGATGAGATATTTTTTCCAATGAACTTTAATATCTGCCATCCATTTTGGCTGTCTCACGAATGAAGGATGAGTTGCCTTTAGTGGTTGCAAAGAAAATTTGTGGAGACCAGGCAAAATGGGGAAATATGTCAGATATGACCCTAGGACAGGACGGTGATTCATCAATTGACATGAGGTACGAACCAGAGGTGACGACCGATGAGTCGATCTCAGTCAATGGATGGACCTGTCCTGACATCATTGGGGAAAGGGCTTATGCAAGGAGTCATTCAAAATGATTAATTTGATTTATTGATGAATATTGATGAATTAATTGAAATTGAATAATTGATTGAATTGTTAATTGATTGAATCTAATTGATTGAATTTAATTGCATAAATTGAACTGAATAAATTGAATTGAATATATTGATTGTTTGATTGATGAAAATGCGGTCTCAAGAAA
The DNA here is from genome assembly GCF_964187855.1 of Myxine glutinosa. Lineage (NCBI taxonomy): Eukaryota > Metazoa > Chordata > Myxini > Myxiniformes > Myxinidae > Myxine > Myxine glutinosa. The sequence goes on from NC_136263.1 coordinate 63,045,858, forward strand.
GAAGCTTTGATATATTTGCGAGATATTATCAATGTGGAGACAACCTGGGAAAATTGAGCAAGGTGGTGAGTTTATATACAGATATATATGTGCGGTTACCATTGTGTGATTTCCCCGTCAAACAGAGCGGACACCTGAGGATTCACCCATTTCATACTGACCCTCCGGCTCATCTGCAAATACTGATCTGTGAGATTGGATTGTGCAAAAGCCACAGCTGAGGGAGATTCTCTGGAAATCACCGTGTGAACAGGTGGAGAGATCCTTCCTGGAGGTACGAGTGAAGCTTTAGAGGAACCTGGAACAAGCTACAACACATCCAACGCTACTTTGATAAAAGGCAGAATGGGAAATGGAGCCTGCAAGAATACACAAGGACAACCAGAAATTCCACAAAAAGGTACTTGTACACATCATATGTACGACCGTTATGGTGCCGAAGCTATAAGACAGGTCGAGAATTGGTATTTGTGGACAAAGGGACATGATGAGGAGTTTCCAAGAGATGGTACATTCGAGCGAAGTCGATTGGAAAGATTGGAACAAAGATTGAAAGCCAGGAAGAGACAGAATCTAACGGTAGACTGGCTTGCATTCCATCTTTGGGATGGTGAATCCAGACAACGGGAACAGCAAGAACGGATAACGGATCTAGAACTTAAAATAAAAAGGATACAGGATACAGTGGAGGAGACAAATGCACAACTGCCCTCGAAATTAGGAACGAAAGTGACAGTTGTCCCATCAGATTTCCAGTTGTCTCCCCAAAAAAGGACGGTACAGAGAATTTTTTCGTGTTTCAGGAGATAACGAGAGATTGCAGTGGCAACTCAGGGATGTAGAGATGCAGCCCAGCAATACAAGTGCACAGGTGCACAGATCAGACAACGACAGAAACCGGTGTTTCAAATGTGGACGGATGGGACATTGGAAAAGAGGATGTCCGTATACCAAAAGGAAGACAAGTTAATAGGGTAAACCAAGATCAAGGGTACCAGTGCTGACCGATACCTCAGACAATGATTAGGCCTTCATTGCTGCAAATCCCAAATGATGATTGGCCTCAACAGATTCGATTACTGGACAAACATGAATAACTGTCGATGATTCTTGTGTCTGAAAAGTTTTCAGAGCAAGAATGATTCATTTTTTCTTTTTGCTTGTTAACAAATTAATAATTAATTGATCAAATGCCAAAATTGGATCTTCTATTTTGGGCACAGCAATTTTAAATTTACAAAGTTTGGAACAATTGCGTTGCAATTTTTGGCAAACCAAGTAACAAGAGTCACATGATGATCAGGTGGGAATTTCGGACTATTGTTCCGCACGATTGATAGGTCAATGGTCGACTGACATGCAAATGGGTGTGTAGTCAAAATTTGGATAGATTATTGTGAAGGCAGAAAGGGTAATTTCAATTTGACATCATAAGGGTTTTCTAAGAATGGACTTTTGGTTTATTTGTCTATAAGCATTTTGAATTTGATTGACAAATTTTATGAAATTGAAATAAAATTGACACCCATCTGATCTGTAAATAATGGTTCCAACGCAAACAAATATGCATAATGCATGTGTGTGTGTGTTTTTGTGTATCAATCTTACAAGATTGTTGACACCGACAGTGTGCCTGTCTGGAAATGGATAGTTATATGTGGATGGGATTGGGATATGTGGATGGGATTGAATATCCAGAGAATCCGTAAAATAAAATAGAAATATAATTTGATTATGAACATTATCTCTTTTGTCAAGGGAAATGGAATATAAAAAATTTTTTTTTGATGTGCTGGGTTATGAGCAGCCATTAATTAATAGTAAAATTGTGAGTAATTTTGGGATTCCATTTTTGATAGAATGTATATGAGAATAACATCTATTTATGGATATGAGCTTCATAAAAGGAAATGAGGAAGTACAAAATCATCCAAATTTGGGAGAGGTCTTACACTGACTTCCCAGAATACTCTGCTCATGGATTTTATATATATAAACTTGAATTTTATCAGCATATAAATTGTGCTGTATGGATGTGTTTTAGGTGTGTATGGATGTGTATGGATGTGTTTTAGGCATAGATGATATGGGAAAAGAGTAAAGAAAATTTTGCTGGTTTGAACTATTGTGGGTTTTCAGTTCTGGAGTTTAAACAAAGTCACTGGTTAACAGATGAGAAAGGATAGTAAATAAATTATTCCCTGCTGGGCAAATTAAGTACGATATTACTAAGACTTATGAGAGCTATTGTTCCGCCTTACAGCAGTGGAAAATTATGGGAAAAAATTAGATCCAACATAATGAATCTATAAAAGAATGTGATAGGGATAATATCCTCAATTTGTACTAATTATTTGATTGTGGGTAAAGGAATTAAGTCATCGTAGTGGATTGTTAACAGCAGCCTGAAAATGTCCTGAGAGTGTGCATCCATGTAATCAGAAATCCCAGATTTGTTTTTGCAAACAACATTTTGGTAGAGGTCTTGTGTGGACGAACACTTCCTTGGTAGATAAAAAACGGTACTGCATGCTGGCAGCCACTTTTGCGGCCAGTTAGGCCAAACAAATTGAGAGGAAATTGTAGTTAAATACGTAAGTTACACATGGCTATTTGTAAAAAAGGAAATTTGTTGAGATGGGAAACATTTTTTCGAAGGTTTATTAAGGTGTTATAATATGACATGTGGCAAGGCAAACTATTGGATAGGAAAATTAGATCTGGCTATAGAATAAATTTATTGACCCCTTGAAGTTAATCCTTCGAATCATTGTTTCACTGGCATTTTTTGTTCAAATTGGAAATAGTTTGGTAGAGCTTTGGTTAAAACCTTTGGTTGCGGTATCTTGGAACGAATTGATAAACCATAGGAGATTGATAAGAATAGAAACAAATATGGACCCAAAATAGAAAGTTGGATTCATGCCTCTCATTGCAAGCAAGCACATGGGGCTAAGGTGGACGATCCCACAGAAAATGAGGCTGCACCTAGCAGCCCAGCAGAACATTCAGTGGTAGAAAAATGATAGTCATGATTTACAGTCATTTGAATTACATTTTAACACCCCTTGCATTGATAAACATTACATTTTCAACATGTGATATTCCTACTTGGAATAGTGACATTTATTTGCCTACATGACATACAATTACCTGCTGATATTAATACAGCATGAGTGAAAAAATGTATCACAACTACACTCATGATCAGGGGATTGAGTTCAACCCCGGGAGATAGGGGGATCAGGGTAAGACAAATAATCTGATTATGTTACATATTAAGGGATTTTCTTTATTTACCTTTTAGGAAGCTTGTTAGTTTGGTATATAATGTTAAATGTCATCGACATATAACTATGTCATAGATATGAATATATACAAGGAGTAGCAGACTTGTTTGTTGGTTTAGTAGTTATATTGGCAATTGTTTTAGTGGTGGCTTGCTTGAAAGCCTTAGTGACGGTGTGTTTGAATAAGGTAACCAACAACACGATGATAACGCATGAAGTGACAAATGAGGAAAGAAATGTGGAACCAGAAAAGGAAGACTTTTATGGCGACATAAATACTGAGATTAAAAGACTAAATCAAGTGATGTTGCAAATGAATACAGTAGAATTAAGATAATGGCATAACGACAATGTTATGAGTTGTGTCAATTACAATATCAATGAACTCATATCACCACGAGTGACACACTGTTAGGAAAAAAAAAAAAAAAAAAAAAAGAGGGAAAAGAAAAAGTGGAGAGGAATTATGGTAATAATACATTATGCTTAATTTGTTGGTTTGGGAAAATTGTTGTTGGGAATTAGGTATTCCCGTGTGTGATTGTAATCATATACAATGCTATTCTTAGTTTAGTAATAAAATACATACCTGATTGAATATTATTTGTGTGACGCATATAAATGAATATAACTTTTTGTGTTAAGGAAAAACAACAAATTGTTGAATGTGAAACTGTCGGAAGATATACATGATTATGCTGATTTCATGGTAAGATGTACCCTATCTGATTCAGTGTGTGCGGAAAGCAGATTCAGATATGACTGAGCATAAGGATAAGACGAGATCACATTTTGGAGGGATTGCTAACGGAATTGGGAAGAAGAAAGAAAGAAAATTTGTGGCTAAAAAATGAAGTTAATCGTGGCATACACCCTCTTTCTCAAAGAATGATGAAGACATTCTCCCGTGTAACTTGGAGATGAATGCTTACCTTCACCAAGGAAATTTATGTGACCATTTGCCTGGATCACACTGCAACATATGAAAGAAAGGCGATCACTTACTCTTGTTCGAAGACTTCGAACATTCACCACATCAGAAGTTGCAGGACAACGACATTTTACCTGCAACCTCTGTGAAATGCGGGGACATATGTTATTACTTCACCAACAACTACACTCATGATCAGGGGATTGAGTTCAACCCCGGGAGATAGGGGGATCAGGGTAAGACAAATAATCTGATTATGTTACATATTAAGGGATTTTCTTTATTTACCTTTTAGGAAGCTTGTTAGTTTGGTATATAATGTTAAATGTCATCGACATATAACTATGTCATAGATATGAATATATACAAGGAGTAGCAGACTTGTTTGTTGGTTTAGTAGTTATATTGGCAATTGTTTTAGTGGTGGCTTGCTTGAAAGCCTTAGTGACGGTGTGTTTGAATAAGGTAACCAACAACACGATGATAACACATGAAGTGACAAATGAGGAAAGAAATGTGGAACCAAAAAAGGAAGACTTTTATGGCGACATAAACAGTAGAATTAAGATAATGGCATAACGACAATGTTATGAGTTGTGTCAATTACAATATCAATGAACTCATATCACCACGAGTGACACACTGTTAGGAGAAAAAAAAAAAAAAAAAAAAAAAAAGAGGGAAAAGAAAAAGTGGAGAGGAATTATGGTAATTATACATTATGCTTAATTTGTTGGTTTGGGAAAATTGTTGTTGGGAATTAGGTATTCCCGTTTGTGATTGTAATCATATACAATGCTATTCTTAGTTTAGTAATAAAATACATACCTGATTGAATATTATTTGTGTGACGCATATAAATGAATATAACTTTTTGTGTTAAGGAAAAACAACAAATTGTTGAATGTGAAACTGTCGGAAGATATACATGATTATGCTGATTTCATGGTAAGATGTACCCTATCTGATTCAGTGTGTGCGGAAAGCAGATTCAGATATGACTGAGCATAAGGATAAGACGAGATCACATTTTGGAGGGATTGCTAACGGAATTGGGAAGAAGAAAGAAAGAAAATTTGTGGCTAAAAAATGAAGTTAATCGTGGCATACACCCTCTTTCTCAAAGAATGATGAAGACATTCTCCCGTGTAACTTGGAGATGGATGCTTACCTTCACCAAGGAAATTTATGTGACCATCTGCCTGGATCACACTGCAACATATGAAAGAAAGGCGATCACTTACTCTTGTTCGAAGGCTTGGAACATTCATCACATCAGAAGTTGCAGGACAACGACATTTTACCTGCAACCTCTGTGAAATGCGGGAACATATGTTATTACTTCACCAACTTGCGGGGAGCCAGCATGGAGCTGCAAACAAATGGCTGTGCCTTTTCACAACAGCTGTGCACAATTCCGCTGGTTGCTCATGGTATGGACCATGGATGACCTGAACACCATGGTCCCAACATCATTGTGGATGCATCCGGCATCCCTGTTCCACATCTTGCTGGCCAATCAACGTCACACCAATACTTGCTGCCCACTCATAATGAGGGAAGAGGCAAGTCGACTACAACTGGGCGAAGGCCTTGTTCAGGAATTACTATGGTTTACAGCAAAAGTGGCAAGAATGCTACATGGAGAGCAGGGTCAGTCTATGACTCCGCACTGTTACCACAACAGCGAAATCCTACACGAAGTAGTGCAGGTGTTATGAAGACAGAAAATGTTTCATACCTGGATTCAAACACAAGTGATCAGCCCTTCCTTTCAAACAAAGAGTCAACATTTGTGTGGAGGCAAACGTTTTTGCCAGATGTTGCAGATGCTTTACAAAACTTGAAAATGAAGTGAAATTGTTGTATCTTGGTAATGGTGAAGTGTTGTTTTGAAAAGATATTTGGGATGCAAATGCAATAGATTGAACAATATGGAAGGAGTCAATGACCAACGAAATGTTTTGTGATTCTTGCAGGATGACGGTGTATGCCCAAGGGAATGTAATTACCAAAGTTGTGGTTTGAGTACTTGTATTGATATTTACTTATACTTGTATTGATATTTACTTGTAGTGATTGATTATTTACTTATACTTGTATTGATATTTACTTGTAGTGATTGATTATTTACTTATACTTGTATTGATGTTTACTTTTAGTGATTGATTGTTTACTTTTATTGATGTTTAGATTAATGGTTAATATAAACAAAAACAAAAAGATGAGGGAATTGTGGAAATGTAACTCATTGATTGTAACTCAGTATAACTCATTGGTTGGAAGCAGGTACTAGCAGGTGGTTGTAAGAATGTCAGGAATGTATCTCGCTCTGTCGAAGCTGGGAGTCCTTTTGTCCACCTTTATTACGACCCCGGGCTAACACACATTCCCAAGCCCGCACTATTTGTTTTTGGACATCGGGATGCAAAGAGGGTGAAGAACCTCCCCAGCAGGGAGGCGGTTGTGGATGACCAAGGAGCTTCAGCGCACGGAGGATTAACATTCAGCGCACGGAGGATTAACTCCAATTTGCCCATATAACCAAGAGCAAACTTTGAGTCAGGAGGACTTGCCACGAGAACATCTGCCCGACGGACGAACGAGTATGCAATGGGAAAGCAGCGCCAGGAGAGCACCGGCCAACGAGGAAGAACCAACGACTTGAATTACTAAATTCGTTATGGTATTGTAGTTCCTTATTATATTGAAACAAGTGAACTAGTAGTTAATAAAGTCTTGATCTTTTGTAAACCTGTTTCCGGTCATTGGAGTCGCAGTCTCCCCTACTACTTCCCCGACACCGGTCAGCATCTCTTCCAGTCTATCAATGTTATCCCATGCCAAGTTTGTGAATACATACGGCTGGATGCTGCTTGGTAGGACTGTTTGCTCATTTAAGTTTGCTGCAAGTTTTTGAAGACATAGTGCAGTGTCATTTTCCTCCAGTTGAGTGTAGGATATTGCATGTCCAAGATGGTTCAATGTGCGAATTAGTTCTACGTTCCCTGTGAGAGTCTTAACTGCATATGGGAGCAACATGTGTTTCGGAGGCTTTTGTTGTCCACAGCTCACTGCATAGATAATGTCCTGGCTGAAAGATTGCATCAGCATGATGACCCTGTTTGATGGAAGCTCGTTTTCCGGATCTCCAGTCAAGAGGCCAAGCATAAAGCGCTGGAGATAGACGGGAACGACGAAAGAGTCATTGTCGACGTCGGCTGGATGATAGGGCCATGGAGTTGGTTTGTTATCCTTCCTTATCATCGATCTGATGTGTGTCGATGTCTGATCAATGACTTTGGACATGTTTGATGATTTCCCTTTCCAAATGCTCAGTTGTTGTTTAAGTGTTTGTATTTCTTTGACAGCATCTTGTAGTGTTACATTATCAGGTACGACAATCAGTTTTCCACTGTTGTCTTGAAAGATGTGAACGCTATTTCCAAGATCAGTTTCCAGTTTCCGTGCGAGGTTTTTTCTTGTAGCAGTTCTTATCCCATGCAACCCTCTTGATGTCATTATCGATTGTAGGTGCTCTACCAGCGTTGTCATCCTAACAATTTCCTTATTCGGGATTATATGGTTCCGGATGTATACTAGCAACTCATTGTATGCTTCTTCTTCAGTGTAGTCAGATTCGTTTGTGGCGGCCGTGTTTCTGTCATGTGCATCTTTAGTGCTTGGTCTCGTGTAACTTCTGTAGCAAGAGAAATGGTATCGTGCTTCAGCTGCCACAATGTCTCTACTTGTGGCAGCCATGATTTTCGTGTCACATTTACGCACGGCGCTGTTTCGCAGTGTTTCATCTGCTCTCAGATCAACAGCCTTGCTCAACTTTTCACGGGATGACGTTCCCTTGCACCACTTGGTCTTTCCACAGAATATACAATCCGGTTCATAGATGCGTGATTCCGAAGATGCCCTTCTGGCTTGTCTCTTGCTCGCTGAACATGTTGCAGCAGCATCGTCGGTTAAATTGGATTCAGCTTTTCGTTTCAGTGCTTCCAAATCTCGCTTCATGGTGAACACGCTCCTGCACTGCCTGTGGTAGAATACTCGGGGAATCTCCTTCTCTGGCAGCGACTGAGCAAGGTCGAGAATGGGTGCATGGTTCCGTATTTTGGCCGCATCCAGCAATGTAGTCCACGAATCGAATGTTTGAGGGCTTGTGAGCGGATCTTCTGGTTTGACATCTAACGATAGCTTATGAATGATACAAACGTCCTTGGGAACTTTCTGAGTGATCGCAATCTCCATTGCAAGTATTTGTTCAATTGTCTATCTGCGGTACACTCTGTTTCACCACCACCAATATCACCACCACCGTCTCACCTGGAAAGACACATAATATCGAATGAGACCACCACCACCACCACTACTACAAATTAGCATCAGTTGCTATAGTTGCTTAAAAATGTATTCTGCACCAACAAATCTACAAAGAGAAATACATTAGATGTCGTGCACCGCTGTCATGGTTGCAAATCACCTAAAATATAATGAAAATATTGACATTGATGACAACATTCGTATTAGCATGTCTACACATATTGCATTGAATTTCATAGCACATCATGATCATATGTGTGAGGATATTGACTCTAATTATACTGTATGTGTGTCTCAAATCGAAACATACCTTTTACATACCTTTTGATTTTTGCCTATTTTTGTTCCTAAAATTGGGGATTTTGTGATGAAGTTTTGAGAGTTGGTGGAAATAATTATGTTTTAATAATCATTATAAAGAGGTTACTATAGATCACACAGGCACTTTCTATACATCATTTGAAAGGTAATTCAATAACCTTTTACCTGATATACCACACTAGCTGATATATACACGTGATATTATTTGAGAGCCAAAAAACTAACCCCACCCCCTAAATCTTAAGCGGGAAAAATGACCCGAAAAGCGATAAATGGGTGATCTGACAAATGTGATGATAACACAGATACGGCTAAGAGTTTCACACTGCTATCATTTTTTTCAGCACTAGGGACCTTGGCCTTGCCAAAAATAACTGTTAGCCATCCTCCCTCTGATTGAGCATGGTCGACCCCTCGGCTCATAGCCTAATCATTACTGTGGTGTAGTCTGGTGCTTAGATAGCCAACTTACAGTGTGTGGCGTGGATCCAGGAGGGCTTGCCCTCACAAAAGACAGTGGTTGGTGTAGTCAGCAATACCTGGAATGGTCCCGTCCACCTTGGTTCCAGAGCGTTCTTGCGGGTGAGGTGCTTCACGAGCACGCGATCACCGGCTTGGAAGTTGTGAATGGCGTGGGCCTGTTGGTTCAGGCAATGCCTCTCATACTCGGGCGTGAATGCTGCGCATCACGTTGGACAATCCTATGCAAAACCTGAAAAGCATGTCATCCATTACAGGCAAATCAAGTTTGGACATGTCCATCGGGGCCGAAACAGGCAAACTCATAGGCCGTCCCATCAATATCCCGTGGGGGGAAAGACCCATGGTGCGACCAGGGGTGGAACGAGTGCTCATCAATGCAAGCGGGAGAGCTTCCGGCCACTTCAAACCTGTATCTGCACAGATCTTTGCTAGCTTGAGTTTCAGGGTCCCGTTTGTGCGTTCCACAAGTCCCGATGATTGTGGATGGTAAACACAATGGAAGGATTGTTTTACACCCAGCGCCTTCAGGATACCATTAATTACCTCTCCCGTGAAGTGGCCCCCTTGGTCTGAAGAAATTTTCTGGGGAATGCCAAATCTGCACATGAAATCCCGCACGAGGCGCTTAGCTACTGTCGGGGCGTCTGACAACGCATGGGTACGCCTCGACCCATTTTGTGAACATATCCACGATTACCAAAATGTAGCTAAATGACATACTTGATTGCATATTTATGAAATCGAACTGGATATGGAAGAATGGCCCAGAAGGTTGGGGATGGCCTGCATTGTGTGGGTGCCTTGGTGGTGCCCCCCTATTGTGTTGTTGGCAAATCACGCATGACCGACACACATCTGATGCGATTCGTGACAGTCCCGGTGCCTCCCAAGTATAGTTTATCTGTTCCATCACCCCCCTCTGGCACACATGGCCATTTTGATGTGCCATGCGTGCCAGCCAAGGCAGTGGTTCCTTAGGTGCTATTGGTTTTCCGTAAAGGGTCCACATCTCATTTGGCCTGGGGTGCGTAGCCCCTCGTTTTATCCAGTCATCGTGTTCGGCTGCTGCTGCTGTGTTTTGCAGTTTTAAAACTTCATCGTTAATTGGTGTGGCGGTTGGCCCTGAGGTTGGTACATTGGCAGTCTGTGCGAATGCCCCTTTTGCCCGTGTTACCACCGGCATGTTTCATCCTACCTGTTGGTTGGCTGCCTTTCCTGCCACTGCATCTGCCCTGGCATTGCCCCAAGCAACGTCAGTGTCCGCCTTTTGGTGGCCGCGACATTTAATTACCACGATAGCGCGGGGAAGTAAAATGCTTTGGAGTAGCCCTTCGACCAAATCACCGTTCTTTATAACCGAACCTGCAGATGTGAGAAAGCCTCACATCTTCCAGATTGCTCCTTTGTCGTGGACTACCCCGTGTGCGTAAGCTGAATCCATGTAAATGTTGACGGCAAGGCCTGCCGCCAAGTTGCATGCTCTAGTGAGGACGCGTAGCTCCGCCTGCTGTGCAGAAAATGTAGGTGGAAGGCGTCCGCTTTCCACCGTCTCGTTATCAGTGCACACCGCATACCTGGATAGCAGAAAGCCATCCCATGCACATCCAGCCGATCCGTCGACATAATATACACAATCGGGATTGTCAAGGGAACGTCCTTCAAATCTGGACACATCGGAGAGACTTGCTGCACTACATCGACGCACGCATGGGGTTCACCCTCCTCTGGTGTGGGCATCAGTGAGGCCGGATTGAGTGTAGTGCAACGTTCAACAGTGATATTGGCTGTGGTGATCAGTGCGGTTTCGTATTGCATTAATCTGGTGGAAGACAAGTGTTGTGTTTTTCGTTGTAGTAACAGCGACGTGACGCAGTGTGGCACCCGTAACGTTATTGGGTGTCCCATTACGATGTCCGCTGTTCTTTCCACTGCATACCTGGCCGCTGCCATGGCTTGCAGGCACACCGGAAACCCCTGCTCAACCGGGTCTAGCTTTTTACTGAAGTAGGCTACTGGTCGCTCCTTGTCCCCGTGAGTCTGTCAATACGGACTGGGCAAACCCCCCCACCGCGTGAGTGTAAAGGGTGAATGGCTTCGCGTAATCGGGGAGTCTTAAAGTCGGTGCCGTAACCAGTGCCTTTTTCAGGCCCTCGAAACAGCGCATCAAGTCGTCCGTCCAGATCAATTCGTTCGGGGCTTCCAATTTGGTAGTCTCGTACAGTGGTTTAGCGAGTAGCGCATAGTCGATTATCCAAGAGCGGCAGTAACCCGTCATACCTAGGAAGTGCAACATCTCCCGTTGCGTGCGCGGCCGCGGCACTTCCATGATAGCAGTCACCCGTCTGGCGTCCAGTTCCCATTTGCCATGTGAAATGGCATGGCCCAAGTGAGATACGACCTGCCGTACAAATTGAAGCTTGTCTCGTCCCACCTTGTGGCCCTTGGCCGCCAAGGCCTTTAGCAGGGCCATAGAGTCCTCCTCGCAGGCTTCTTTGGAGGGGGAACAAATCAACAAGTCATCAATGTATTGCAACAACACTGATCCCCCCTTTAGTTCCACGTCCGCTAGGTCGCGGTGCAATGCCCGGGAGAACAGGGTGGGGCTATCAGAGAACCCCTGGGGTAACACCGTCCAGGTGTACTGGCGCCCTCTGTAGGTGAAGGCGAACAAGTATTGTGACTCGGGTGCAATAGGCACAGAGAAAAATGTGGAACACAGGTCAATAACAGTGAAGTGTGTTGCGTCCGGTGGGATAGACGTCATGAGGGCCTCCGCATTTGGTACTACTGGGTGTATGCCTCGTATTACTTTGTTCACTTCCCTCAGATCCTGTACGAATCTTCATTTATTTTCCCTCTGTTTCATTACCGGCAATATTGGCGTGTTGCATTGGCTGTTAGTTTCCACAATTATTTTCTGTTTTATCAGGGATTGGATTACTGGTGCTATACCCACATCGGCCTCGTGCCGTAATTTATATTGTCTCACATTTGGGAGGGGCACCCCGGGTTTCACTGGTATTACCAAAGGTTCGGCATCTCAAATTCGGCCGACATCATCCTCATGTTTGGGCCACAAATCAGCCGGAACCTCCTTTAAAATGTCATTGGACTCGCCCGGGGTCATGGATACTACTCTCATGACATGGGTGCCCTTAGGGGGCAGGTCTACCTCTTTGAACTACCCTTCTCTTTTTTGTGTCTTAAGGTCAATCAAGTACCCTTCACCGCTGACGAGCGATCTCACTGTCCAATGGCCCACCTTCCAATAGCCATGGATCGGAGTTTCTTGTAAACGTCCCACCATCCAGCCTATACTTTCCGGCGGCCACCCTTGGGCGGTGGTGAGGGTGACATGGGCGGCCACTCCTGCGGGGTATTGGGACAGCACACGCTGATCCACAGATAGGGCTACCTCGATGCCTATCCCCTCACGACCAATCCATATTTGTGATAAGTGTAGGGGCGAACGTTTACCTAGTGCTTCCTTAACCTTCTCTCGATATTCGTCGTCCTCGCCCCTGGGATCGTAATAGGCCGTGCAGTGGGGTGGATCATCCTTTATGTCTGTTGTAATTCGGTGTAGTCGTAGCCAACCTCGCAACTCCTGGTCCTTGGAACATACACTGTCTATGACGTGTGTCCAAGTGGCCAAAGCCCCTTCGTCCAGGCTCCACCAATATGTGGTGGGGCCGGGGCGAGACAATGCCGTCATTAACAGGTCGTGTTTGGATTCCGCGACATCTACAAAAACTCCCTGCTCTGTGCATGAAATTTGGCAGCCCAAACGGCAAAGTAGATCCCGTCCCAACAAGTTTGTCGGGGCGGTGGTGGTCATTAAGGAAGCATGTTTAGCCTCTAGCGGGCCGCACACCACTCTCACCTCCTCTGAAATAGGAAGCGCTTGGGGCAAGCCCGAAACGTCAATTATTTGAACGTTCTTATGTGTGGGGCACAAGGATGGTAATTGCCCTTCGTTAATAATACTGCGGGTCGCCCCCGTATCAACAAGAAAATCTAGTTGTCGTCCGTCCACGTCCAGAGTCAAGGTCGGCTCCTCTGTCGGTGTCATAGTCAAAAGGGGGCATTCTTTGGGCGACCCACTGTCGTCCCGTCAATAGGCTACTTGATTGCCCTGTGGCGGGGGCCCCTTATGGAACTTTCGACAGTCGCCTTTCCAATGTCCCATTTGTCCGCAAAGAAAGCACGCCCCTTGCGGAATCGGTGGAGCTGAGGGTGCGGGGTGTCCGCTGTTGTTACGCGGACCCTGTCGTCTCGGACGCCTAGCTGGCTGTTGGTTCTGCTGTCCCCATTGTGGTGGCCAAGTCCCATTCATCCTGTCATGATTCCAGTAATTTGGGGGAGACCCATAGCTTGGGGGAGGGGATCTCTGTTGATACCAGTTTTGGGGAGGGGAGCTTTGCATGTTCCAATGTTGGGGAGGGGACCCCTGTGTGTTCCAATTTGGGGGGGGGGGCCCTGTGTCCGCATGTCGACCTGTCCATTGTCGTTGTCATCAAAGTCATTTTCGTTTTCGTCGTCGCAGCCCCATTCTTCGTTGGGATCTGCCTTGGTGTTCCGATTCTGGGCACGTACATGATCTCGATTTCCCTTCTTATTTTGATTGAGTTGAGCCCGTTTTTCCTGGACTAACATTTGCAGTATGTCCTCTTTTACATCAGCCTTCTTATCGTCACAGTCGCTACATTGTTCGGCTGCCTCGCATAATTGGTCAGTCGGGGTATTCCTCCACCCGATCATGGCTAATTGGATGCACTTCTTAATTGCCAGTCTCATTCCTTCTACCATAAAGTTGTTCACTACAGTGCGGGGGAGATCTTGTATCCATGCCTGGCCCAGTCCTCCCCACTTTACACTGCCCTTTCTACTCATTCTCTCCAGTCCGTTGCTGCTTCGCCTTGTTTCTGTTTTAGGACGTATATTTTGTTCCAATCGGGCCCCGCGGCTGGCATTAAAGCGGTGCGTACCCCACCCAATAGTCGTTCGACCATAGCGACCCACTCTCCAAAGGGTGGGTATGGATTTGGTTACACATCTGGCAAAGCTCCCTTTGTTTTCGCCTGTTCCCATACCCGTGCAGGCAATATAGCTTTTCCCATATGACAGATGTCCCACCAATCTGAGCTTGAATTTTGTATCCATATTCGCATAAATTCGGGTACTTGGCCTGGCTGATCTATCAGCAAGGTTTTCACCCATTCTTGCATAGCAGTCAAATCCGATTCCTTCCATGGTACCCTAATCTCTATGGGTTGTTCCAGTCCTAGAGTGTCCCTTATGCCTATGGTTTTGACAGGGAACATTCCGGTGATAGTCTGTGGGGTCTCATTCCCAGTAAGCCCTACCAGCGAGGGATATAGTCCTGCCGGTCCTATCGGTGGCGGAAACCCTGGGGTGTCCGTCCCATTGTCTGTTCCGTTAGCCCCGTGTCCTTTGAACGGGTTACCTAGGCTAAGGTGAACCTGGGGAGCGGCTGGTCTAATTCTCTGGGGGTCTAACCCCTGGGGTAACAGGGGTGGGGGTAGGGAAGGTGGTCCCTGGGGACCGGGGACAGGGCTCAGGTCTTGGGAGGGTAGGGGACTGGTAACTACCTCCCCTACCGCGGGGTCTTGGTCCGGATCCTGAATCAGCGGCATCAGTCGCTGGTTCGCTTGCTTGACTATTTCCTTAATCATTCTATCCTGTACTTTATCTGCTTGCTTCCTCTGCCCTTGAAGTTTCAGCACTTCTCCTGCCAGGCTAGCCTGTTTTGAGGCCGCCTGTCGCTTCATCGCTTCCTCCTTCCACCACCCGTACGCCTTCCAATAATCGGGTGGGAAGTGTCTCTTCTCCTTCTCTAGCTTGTCTAGAGCTCCGTACAGCGCTTCCAATTTTCCTAGCGCAAATGATTCCTCCTCTGGCCATGGATCACTCAAATCCTTTGTTAGCTCAGCCCATGCTTTCCCTGGTCTTACAGCGGCATAATTATGTTTGTTATACATAAAAAATGCTGGGGTATTCCTGAGGGGTTCCCCCTCCTTCCCAGACCTGTTTCCCATCTTATTGCTCTGGGCTGTTCCTTCCTGGAAAGTTCTCGTTACCCGCGTTGCCCTACGGCAGCCTAGCCTCACTTTTCCCCCTCTCCTTGCTAACCGTAACGTTACCCCGTAACGTTACCCTTGGTAGATCTACCCCGTAACGTTATCCTTGGTAGATCAATAAACAGTTTGTTATTCCAAGGCCAAATGGCCTGTACTTACAATTTGTTCGTGATACAAGCACAAGTGATGATGGGGTAACGGGCGAAATCTGGGAGAGAGAGAGAAGCTCAAATTTGGAAGGACCCCCAGCATAAAAGCTCACCTTTAAACAAAACAAATTGCTGGCGCCAGCCTCTCCCCTCCATCTCGCAGAGTCCGTTTCGCCGACCTCGCCTTGAGCTGTATCCCACTTCTGACACCAGGATGTCGGGAATCGAACCAGGATCCACAACTTGAGTTCAAGGAATAACAAGCATTTATTGAAAAACCAATACACAGCTGCTGTGGAGGGTGAAAGGGATATACAATTCAACTGAACACCATAACCCCAGACTTCTCCTCGGTTCCTTACAGAAAGATCTTCCTTATATACTTGCAGAGTGTGATAAAGATCTCCGCTAACTTTGCAAACTCAGCAAGGTGTAACAAAGGATAGAGTGGGCCTTAACAGCCCCCACCCTCGTCCCATCCTGGGGAATGCTGGGCTCAAGGGAAAAGCTGTAGGAGAAGGCCTATTGCAACATTCCCTTGAGCCCTTATCGTCTTGAACAGATGTTAACCAGGCCTTGTTTTGCACAGGGGCAAAGACTTTGTGAAAGATTTATCTCTCGGGTGGAGGCGTTCTCAGCGAGGTAGGGAAGTGTAATCAGCATTTCTTAACCGTGAAGTGAGTTTGGCTGCAAAGCACAATTGAGGCAAAAGGGATCATAGGAAGCTTAATTCTATTTCTTTTATAAAGCAAACACTAATTAAATGCAAACAATGATTAGATAAGTCAAACGTTATAATTGAAAGCATGTTTCCGACATGTGTGTGTCTGTCTGTCAGCTCTATTACGAGCCTTAGTTCATGTATTAAAAAGAAACAATTGAAAAAAAACGATAGCAAAAAAAACAACAATACCGCATTTTCAACCCCAACGCGTCCATCTCAACTTCATCCTGCATCTGTTTTCTTATCTTGATCTCATCTTGCTTCCTCTTATTCTCATGTTGAGTATTTTCAAAGATGTTTTCTAAGGCTTGGGGTAACAGTTTCCAAAAGAGATGTGAAATGAATAAATAAATAAAACACCAATAGTAATGTAAATATATACATAATTCAAAGGGAGGCGCAAAGTGCCCCTCCCTTTATACAAGGGATCGTTTCTCTGTATGCAGCTTTTACATGAATGAATGAATGAATGAATGATCGTTTTAAGGCCATTTTTCCCCGCTAGAGGGGGGTTAGCCTTGCGGGCCCCATGACAATCATGGTTCCCTGTTTGAGGCAATGTTTTTATGGCCGGATACCCTTCCTGACGCCAACCCTTGGTCACGCTCTTACGATGCGCAGGGATACAGTGTTGTGCCTTTTACATGGGGAATGAAAATGCGTTTCTCGGCTTCTACTGGACGAAATCGGCTGCAAATTTCATAAGTAAATGCTTTGTACATTGAGGTAATATGTTCGAAATTTCAGAAATGTTCGTTTATGCATTCTTGAGTTATATTTAGAAAACCCTCGAAATCACGTCGGTGTCTGTCCGTCCGTCCGCCCAAAATGTGTTGAGGCTCATATCTCAAGGACAACACATTGAAACTAGCTGAAACTTGGATATACATCGGCCAATAGGTCGAGTTAATGCCTTTCGAAACAAATTACACCGAAGTGCATAGTTTTTGCTTTAAAATTAAATATATATAAATATATATATACACATAAATAAATATATAAAAATATATACACACTTTATGTGTGCGTGAAAATTAACCGCCATAAGGTTGGGAGGTCGCCTCGGGAGTTAAGGCTGGTTCGGTTCATCCGTCCCAGCTGGTCTTAATTGGCAGGGACGCGACAATATATGCATATGTATATACAGGGTGTTTCAAAAAGATTGATACAACTTTGACTTCTTGCCATAAACTTTTCAACTTAAATTTTCAACTTCAATTTTTTATAAAATGTGATATCATGTATATTACAAATATATTTGCACAAAATAATTGTTTGTACAGGGTCTTTTTGTATACAGGGTCCTTTCAGATATTTGTATATATGTCAATGTGTGTATATCTGTGCAGTGTCTGTATTGTCTTGTGTTGTCTTGTCACTGAACTACTCCTTCAAACTTTTGTGAAATCGTACCAAACTTCTGGTATGCACCTATCTTTCCAGTGTGTATGTCTTAGGAGTATTTTTTTAATGCTGAAATTTTTATTTTTATTTTGGAAAAATAAAAAAATTAAACTTTTCAACTTACATTTTCAACTTCAATGTTTTATAAAATGTAATATCATGTATATTACAAATATATTTGCACAAAATAATTGTTTGTATAATAATTGCTTTAAACCATGACAATACAGGCAGTCCCTGGGTTACGAACGTGTTCTGTTTGTAAGTCTGTCTGTAAGTCGAATTTGTATGTAAGTCGGAACAGTTGCGTACGGTTCACATCTAGCGTCAATTAGTCAAATGTTTGTCTTAGTATATAGTATATATTTTACCTAAAACATCTATAGGTATAAAAAAAACATGAAAGAAACATTTCTTAAACTGTTTAGATAGAAAAGAAAAGATAATGATTGAAGGTTAACACTTACTCTCGTTCCAATTGATGTCTTGCAAACCTTGAAACGATCATACCTTGATATATCTCTCCGAGATGATGGGCCTGGTGTTGGAGAGGATGGACCTGGTGCTGGAGTGGATGGACCTGGTGCTGGTCGTTTTTCTTAAAGTAAACATCAAGGGTGGCTTGAACAGAGCTTTTCTCATATTTTTCTTGTCTACCACTCTCCTTATTATATACTTTGTGTGTCTGTTTGATTTTTTTCTCTGTGTGATAAATGTTAGCTCTTTCACGAGCCTCGATTTTGTATACAAAAAAAAAAAAATTACATTTTTTTTTTTTTTTTTTTTTAATCATAGGCTTTAGGAGGTCGGTTCATAAGTATGGGCGTTCGTAAGTCGGGCGTTCGTAACCCGGGGACTGCCTGTACAGCAACTCAGGTACAGTCATCCATCTGTACGTCTACATATCTGGGCAATGTCTGTTGTCACTGAACTACTCCCTGAAACTTTTGTTTCCATGGTTGTGGAGTGTTTTTAATAACGTGGTGGTGGTTTTGAATCACGTGGTGGTGAGGTATTTTGAATTATGTGGTGGTAAGGTGTTTTGAATTACATGGTGGTGAGGTGTTTTAAATTATGTGGTGGTGAGGTGTTCTGAATTACGTGGTGGTGAGGCGTTTTGAATTACGTGGTGGTGATGTGTTTTGAATTACATGGTGGTGAGGTGTTTTGATTTACATGGTGGTAAGGTGTTTTGAATTACATGAGGGTGAGGTGTTTTGGATTACGTGGTGGTGAGGTGTTTTACATTTTGTGGGGTTGAGGTGATTTAAATTACTTGGTGGTGATGTGTTTTAAATTAGGTGTGGTGTCGTGTTTTAAATTATGTGGGGGTGAGGTATTTTAAATTACATGGGGGTGAGGTGTTTTGAATTACGTGGTGGTGAGGTGTTTTGAATTACTTGGTGGTGAGGTGTTTTGAATTACGTGGTGGTGAGGTGTTTTGAATTATGTGGTGGTGAGGTGCAATCGTCCCAAACTTCCAGTCTGCACCTACCCCTCCCGTCGGTATGTCCTAAGGGTATTTGTTTGGAAAAAATTTCCAATTTTTATATATTTTATTTGGGGAATTCTTTTTTTCAACTTAAATTCTTTATCAAATGTAATATCACGTATATTACAAATACATTTGTGCATTATGATTGTTTGAATTACGATTGGTGTAAACCATGACAACACAGCAACTCAGGTACAGTCATTATCCTCAGCTAAAACAAGCCCATTCCTCTGTAACGACGCGTGGTGAGGCGAGTGTAGCGAGTCGAGCCAAGCATCTCTTACAGCTTCACGCTTCAGCTTATGGTGAACATGTTCTTTCCAGCCTGAGAGAGGGAGGATAAACAAAACAATTACTGACTTATCTTGTATTGGTAACAAGAGTGAACTCGACTTTGAATTTCCTCCAAGAACAGAAATAATTTTTTAACACTTTGTTGTGAGGCTGATAATATTGTTCCGTTTATGGGTGTAGGAAAGAGAATGCCATACGAAAGGTAGAATTGTATAAGAAATAGCATGGACCGTGTGATGTGTCAGAGCATCTCGATGTACATAAGCAGGGAAACTGTTGCTTAAGGTTGTTTAAATATTCATGATACGAGGTGTGATGACATGTTAATTAGTAACAGGGGTTAAGGCTTGTTTCCCCTGTTAGTCAAACCCTCTGTAGTCATTCCTAACATTTTTGCCACTACGGCCTGCAAAGTATGACATGGCCGGCCATTGATTACACTCCATGAACTGCCGGCCAAGCTAAGCCCGCCCTATGGACGCTTACGGCAAAAAAAAACGGATCCTCTCAACGACAAACTAATTAGCTTAATTCCAACCATCAGCGAGGTCATGGAATCCATCTTTGCAGTTGATATGAAAATCATTCCTTTTCTCCAACAGCCTCATCCCAAATCACCAATTTGGATTCATACCTTGCCACCCTACCTTGGACAATGGATATGATCTTTCTACCCTCCCAACAATGGATGGAGATCCTTGTTGTCAGACATGACATCAGGGCTGTCTCTCTGGATATATATCAAGCTATTGATGCAGTCTGGCCCAGGAGAGGCTTAGCTGACAGTGGTGATGTGGGTGGAGAAGAGGACCGGTAGGCCATGCCTCCTGAGTGACGTGGGCGGGTGATGTTGGCGAGTTAAAAGGGAAGCTTTGCGATTGGCCCAAGGGAGAGAAGAAAAAGAGCGCGCTTGGTTCTACTGGACAAGAAGGATTGGCCAATTTTTGTGCGGGCTGTGAGTTTTCTGCTGCGGTGATTGTGAAGGAACTTCGCTTATTGTTGGCTGATAAGCAAGCGGGAGGCTGTGTGTGCTTCCCCAGATGGTGGAGAAGAAAGGTGGCAGTCTTGTCCGCTCACTTCATGCTTGAAGCACCTTCGACGCGCGGTGCTTTCGGCGCCGGCGCCATCTTGTGCGTTTTCTGCGCAGGTGGCTCCAAGCTTCGTCACAGCCACAAACCTTTCAAAAAGGACCCATTTTGGGCCAGAGCTAAGTGCCGGCCAAGGGGGGGATTTTATTTTATTTTATTACGTTTCCTTGTGTTCGTATTTGTAGCTTTGAGGAGGGTCCCTCACAGTAGAATATAACATTTTACCTTAACATTTATTTTCGATATTTTCGTTCCAAGCTTTATTTTTATTGAATCATTATTGTTGCATTTTTGTTGTTGCGTTGAGTTGGTGGGTTTCGGGAATAAACCCTTGTGTTCGTTTCGTCAAGCACCTCATATCTCTTCCAGCCTGCATGTGCAAATTAACCGCCATAATCGGCAGGTCACCTTGGGAGTAAGCTGGTTCGACCATCCGTTCCGGATAAACTTAATCTGCGGGGACGTGACAATATGCTTATATGAATGAATGAATGAATGATCGTTTTAAGGCCATTTTCCCCGCTAGAGCGGGGGTTAGCCTTGCGGGCCCCATGACAATCATGGTTCCCTGTTTGAGGCAATGTTTTTACGGCCGGATGCCCTTCCTGACGCCAACCCTTAGTCGGCTCTTACGATCCGCAGGGATACAGTGTACCTATTCTAAATCGGGGTACACACCGGGATCATTCATTCCAGCAAGCTGGTACTCAATTTGCCGACCTCGGAAGGATGACAGGCTGAGTCAACCCCCCTGGTGTTAATTTAGCGATCGACCAGGATTCGAACCCAGGATCCTAGGATCCCAAGCCGGCACCCTAACCGCTAAGCCAACACCAGGCTAAATAATACAAATATGATCTATTCATTAACATTTGCCAAAGCAGAGTTGCATTTCATTCTCATTAAAAGTCATATTTATAGAAAATCATCATCATGGGTAAAATATAATAAGAAATAATAATGGGACATTACATTCCAGAGAAACAGCAATGCAGAAAATACCTTTAAATAAAGTATAACAAGTAAAACTTTATCGGTACACACTGTACATTGTAGAACATACTACCTGTGCATATTCCTCACTATGCTGACAGGTTTAATCATAAGAGAGCATGTTGCACTTCACAAACATATTGCCTGTCTATCTGATTCTCAATTAGGATGTAAAATGAAGTGAAACACACTGAAAAAGGATCTTTTATAACATGCATTTGTGTTGTCATGGCTGAGGTTGTTGTTGTTGTTGTTGTTTCATTCTGTTTCCATCATGCTTTATTTTAAAGGGTTCCTGCTATTGTACTGTTGGAACGGCGACATTAATGCTCCAAGCACTGCTTCTTCCTCTTCCCTCCAGGAAAGACGAGCTTTTAAAACAACCACTTTTACGATTAAACAGACAAATATTTGTTCCAAGTAAATCAATTATATTATCCTTCCACCCAAGTAAGTTGATTGTTAACTTACAAACTAATATTTTTTATTATTCTACACCATCAGGAACACTTTTTAAACTAAGCGTGACAGGGACACACAAACACACACACTCCTTTTCGTAATAATGACGATATTGATCCGTGTACTTATTCATCCTTCTCGGTCATTTTGTTCAGGATACTGCGAATTTTTCCTTCGAAATTTCCCGCTATATACACCATCAACCAGAAATCCCTCTGGTGCGGAGTCCAGGCTCATTGCAGCAAGCTCAATGGCAGAGGACAACAGTTAACAGACTGACATTGGGTAAAAGCGGACATGGAGACAGCAAGCGAATAGGATAATCACAGGATTGGAAAAGAAGAAGAAAAGGAATAAATGTCATTCACTTATTCGCCATTTTGCGTTAGCAAAAGCAATAAATGAGGCTTGTATAGTTTGCTGATAAATTAGCTCTTCCTTCGGCAAAAGTGGTTGTAGTTCATCCGGTGCATTGTGCTTTGCTCTATACTTCTGAAACACACGTTTCACGATGCCACAGACAGCCAGAGAGATGGCAGAGCCAATGATGGAGGAGCACATGATCCACGGCCAGGCCTGTTGTGCAGAGCTGAGTAGCGAGGGAAATAAAATGTCCCAGAACTCTGACTGATTGTTGCTTAACAGTTATATGACAATATGTAACGTGACAATATGCTTATGCAAAACGAAAAACAAAACTATGTTGTTGTTGTTTTCTATACATGGCCTAGGCCTGTGGGAGAGATGATCCAAGTGTCCTAATGATAGTAGGACCAAGGAGTCACCCCCTGGTAGGATGGCCTAGGATCTGTCTCGTCACTCACCTCTTAGCTGTCCAGCCTATATTTGTCCACCCGTCTGTGAAGCTGTCCCACTCACCCGATCTGTCCACCCGTCGGTGAAGTGATGCGAGTTGACAAAGTGGAAGACGCAGAAAACATGCTATGATATGATATTTCACTCACAAGGTTCAGACATACATGGCGGCGGCCATCTTGGATTTTGATGTGGCGACCCAATTTTAAACAGCGTTCTTGTTTGTGCCTAGATACACCCACACACCAGATGAGAAGTTGGTACTTCACTTATTTTTCGAGATATTTCGCTCACAAGGTTCAGACATATATATGGTGGCGGCCATCTTGCATTTTGACGTGGCGACCCAATTTTCAATAGCGTTCTTCCTTATGCCGAGATACACCCACACACCAGATTAGAAGTTGGTACTTCGCTTATTTTTCAAGATATTCATCTCACAAGGTTCAGACATACATGGCGGCGGCCATATTGGATTTTGACGTGGCGACCCAATTTTCAATAGCGTTCTTCCTTATGCCGAGATACACCCACACACCAGATTAGAAGTTGGTACTTCGCTTATTTTTCAAGATATTCATCTCAAGGTTCAGACATACATGGCGGCGGCCATCTTGGATTTTGACGTGGCGACCAAATTTTAAACAGCGTTCTTCCTTGTGCCTAGATACACCCACACACCAAATTAGAAGTTGGTACTTCGCTTATTTTTCGAGATATTTCACTTACAAGGTTCAGACATATATATGGTGGCGGCCATCTTTGATTTTGACGTGGCGACCCAATTTTCAATAGCGTTCTTCCTTATGCCGAGATACACCCACACACCAGATTAGAAGTTGGTACTTCGCTTATTTTTCAAGATATTCATCTCAAGGTTCAGACATTCATGGCGGCGGCCATCTTGGATTTTGACGTGGCGACCCAATTTTAAACAGCGTTCTTCCTTGTGCCTAGATATAACCACACACCAGATTAGAAGTTGGTACTTCACTTATTTTTCGAGATATTTCGCTCACAAGGTTCAGATATATATATGGTGGCGGCCATCTTGGATTTGACGTGGCGACCCAATTTTCAATAGGGTTCTTCGTTATGCCGAGATACACCCACACACCAAATTAGAAGTTGGTACTTCGCTTATTTTTCAAGATATTCATCTCACAAGGTTCAGACATACATGGCGGCGGCCATCTTTGATTTTGACGTGGCGACCCAATTTTAAACAGCATTCTTGCTTGTGCCTTGATACACCCACACACCAGATTAGAAGTTGGTACTTCGCTTATTTTTCAAGATATTCATCTCACAAGGTTCAGACATACATGGCGGCGGCCATCTTGGATTTTACCGTGGGTTGCACCCACACACCAAATTTGAATGCGGTCCTTCACTTATGCACGCATGCCCGCCCGCACGCACGCCCACACGCACGCCCACACGCACGGACGGATGGACGGACGGACACACGGACGGAGGGGAAAGCCATAGTCCCCCTTTCGCTCCACGGTGCGACGGGGGACAACAAGGACAACAAGCGTTACGCCTAGGTCCCCCGTCGGTGAAGTGATGCTCGTTGACAAAGTGGAAGACGCAAGGCGGCCATCTTGGATTTTGACGTGGCGACCCAATTTTCAATAGCGTTCTTGCTTGTGCCTAGATACACCCACACACCAGATTAGAAGTTGGTACTTCGCTTATTTTTCAAGGTATTCTGCTCACAAGGTTCAGACATACATGGCGGCGGCCATCTTGGATTTTGACGTGGCGACCCAATTTTCAATAGGGTTCTTCCTTATACCTCGATACACCCACACACCAGATTATAAGTTGGTACTTCGCTTATTTTTCAAGATATTTCGCTCACAAGGTTCAGACATATATATGGTGGCAGCCATCTTGGATTTCGACGTGGCGACCCAATTTTCAACATCTTTCTTCCTTATGCCGAGATGCACGCACACACCAAATTAGAAGTTGGTACTTCGCTTATTTTTCAAGATATTTCGCTCACAAGGTTCAGAAATATATATGGTGGCGGCCATCTTGGATTTTGACGTGGCGACCCAATTTTCACGAGCGTTCTTCCTTCTGCCGAGATACACCCACACACCAGATTAGAAGTTGGTACTGCGCTTATTTTTAAAGATATTTCGCTCACAAGGTTCAGATATATATATGGTGGCGGCCATCTTGGATTTTGACGTGGCGACCCAATTTTCGATAGACTTCTTCCTTCTGCCTAGATACACCCACACACCAGATTTGAAGTTGGTACTGCTCTTATTTTTAAAGATATTTCGCTCACAAGGTTCAGATATATATATGGTGGCGGCCATCTTGGATTTTGACGTGGCGACCCAATTTTCAAGAGGGTTCTTCCTTATGCCGAGATACACCCACACCAAATTAGATGTTGGTATTTCGTTTATTTTTCAAGATATTCATCTCACAAGGTTCAGACATACATGGCGGCGGCCATCTTGGATTTTGACGTGGCAACCCAATTTTAAACAGCGTTCTTCCTTGTGCCTGGATACACCCACACACCAGATTAGAAGTTGGTACTTCCCTTATTTTTCGAGATATTTCGCTCACAAGGTTCAGACATATATATGGTGGCGGCCATCCTGGATTTTGACGTGGCGACCCAATTTTCAATAGCGTTCTTCCTTATGCCGCGATACACCCACACACCAAATTAGAAATTGGTACTTCGCTTATTTTTCAAGATATTCATCTCACAAGGTGCAGACATACATGGCGGCGGCCATCTTGGATTTTGACGTGGCGACCCTATTTTCAATAGCGTTCTTCCTTATGCCTAGGTTCACCCACACACCCGATTAGAAGTTGGTACTTCACTTATTTTTCAAGATATTCAGGTCACAAGGTTCAGACATACATGGCATCAGACATACATGGCGGCGGCCATCTTGGATTTTGACGTGGGTTGCACCCACACACCAAATTCGAATGCGGTCCTTCGCTTACGCACGCACGCACGCACGCACGGACGGACACACGGACGGAGGGGAAAACCATAGTCCCCCTTTCGCTCCGGTGCGACGGGGGACAATAATGACTCATATTTAATTAGCAGAAAAAAACATTACCATCTATATCCATATACTTTTTTTTCATCAACAGATTCAACTACTATCTCTCTAATATTAAAGGCAATTTTAAAATGGTTCCTAACTACTATTGAGCAAAATGACATTTCTCCTGTTATATTAGCATCTTTCATTTCATTGTGTTGTACACGAAAGCCCACTGGCCTGGTGACATCATTCCGCGCACCAAGTGGGCGGCGGCCACGCCCGAGGGGTAGGCGTGGCCGCGGGATATACACCGGGTGCGCAGCCCGGAACGCTCCAGTGTTACAGTGGAGCTCTTGAATAAAGACTCTTACAACTTACCGCGTTGGCCGCTTCCTCCTTGCTTACAAGCAGCGTGCGTAACACCGCACTTCATTGGTGACCTCCGACGTTCTGGTCAGCCGTCACTGACCACCCGAACCCGCCACAGCCATGGCAACCAATGCGGTAGCGATAAAGCTCCCCGAATTCTGGGAGTCACAAGCCGAAGTTTGGTTCCTGCAGGCGGAAGCCCAGTTCCGACTTCGAGGCATCACGGTGGACGAGACCATGAACTGCCACGTAGTCGCCTTTCTCGGGCCCGGCACGGCCACCCGCGTCGTATCGGTCCTAAGGGATCCACCTGCCGACGGCAAGTATGAGGCGGTCAAGCGTCTCCTCCTCGCCACATTCGGCCTTACGGTGGACGCACGGGCCGATCGCCTCTTGGACCTCCCCGAGATCGGGGACACGCGACCGTCGGTCCGTATGGACCATATGCTGGCGCTCATGGGCGACGAAACCCCGAACGCTCTATTCCGGGCGTTGTTTCGACGCCAGCTGCCAGCACGAGTCCGCCTCGCTTTGGCTGGTTCCGCGTTAACGGAACCCCGTGCGCTCGCTGCTGAGGCCGACAAATACTACGCGGCTTTGGACACGCAGGCGAGTCTTGGCGTGGTTGCCGCTCCCGAGGCTTTCCCCGATGCACCGCACCTCGTGTCCGCCGTCACACCCCACCCACCACCACCGCCGCCGCCGCGAAAAAAACCGCGGCCTCCGACGCCGCAGCTGCCCGCCTGGTGTTTTTTCCACGCCAAGTTCGGCCACGAGGCTCGGCAGTGTCGCCCGCCATGCTCATTCGGCAGGTCGGGAAACGGGCGAGCCGGCGCTCGGTGGCAACGGTGAGCGTCGGCAATTCAAACAGCCTTCTGTACATAACGGACACCTTGTCCGGGTGCCGTTACCTGTGCGACACGGGGGCGCAGGTGAGTGTCGTTCCTGCCGGTACGTCCGACAAGCACACCGCGGGCCGAGGTCCCGCGCTGCTTGCGGCCAATGGTACGTCTATACGCACGTACGGAAAACGCTGTCTCTCCCTGCGGTTCGGAGGTCAGGTTTTCCGTTGGTCGTTCGTTACGGCCGACGTGCCCATGGCACTGCTCGGCGCGGACTTCTTATGTGCTAATGGATTACTGGTCGATGTAAAGCGCAGAAGGCTTGTCCAGTTTGAGATGTTCAGCTCGCTCGCGTGCGCGCTGCCCGCCTCGTTGAGCAGCTCACAGAGCGGCTCGCCGAGCGGCTTGCTGAGCGGTTCCGTTCCGGCCAGGTTCATCTGTACGCTTCCGGCAGCGGACGAATTCGCCCGCCTCCTCGCGGGTTTCCCGGCCCTCACGTGGCCGACCTTCTTGGCGGGGACCGTCAAGCACGGGGTGGAACACCACATCCCCACCGCCGGGCCACCGGTCTACGCCCGGGCACGCCGCCTCGAGCCGACGAAGCTCGCGGTAGTGAAAGCGGAATTTGCTATGCTGAAGCGGCTCGGCATCGTGCGGCGCTCCGAGAGCGCGTGCGCGTCCCCGCTCCACATCGTGCCCAAGCCCGGCGGGGGATGGCGACCGTGCGGGGACTACCGGAGCCTCAACGACGCCACCACCCCCGACCACTACCCCGTCCCCCACATCCAGGACTTCTCTGCCCGGTTGGCGGGGATGTCCTTCTTTTCAAAGGTGGACCTCGTACGCGGCTACCATCAGGTCCCTGTCAGGCCGGAGGACATCCCAAAGACGGCTGTCATCACGCCGTTCGGGCTTTTCGAATTTCTTCGGATGCCCTTCGGTTTGAAAAATGTGGCTCAGGCGTTCCAGCACCTCATGGACAGCGTCTTGCGCAGCTTGGATTTTTTGTACGTCTACCTGGACGACATCCTCATCGCCAGCGCGTCCCGCGAAGAGCACCTTCGTCACCTCCGCACGCTCTTCGAACGTCTGGGCCAGCACGGCCTGATCGTGAACCCCGCCAAGTGCCGGTTCGGTGTCGCTGAAATCGACTTTTTGGGGCACCGCGTCACCGGGCATGGGGTCGTCCCCCTACCGGCCAAGGTGGAGGCGGTGAAGGGGTTTCCGCGCCCCCGCACGATCAAGGGGCTCCAGGAGTTCCTGGGCATGGTAAACTTTTACCATCGGTTCCTGCCCCGCATCGCCCAGCTCCTGCGCCCCTTACACGAGGCCCTTCGAGGGAAGCCGGGCAAAGGTGACGTTACCTGGACCGAGCAGATGGACGCTGCATACTCGGGCGCGAAGCTCACCTTGGCCAACGCCACCATGCTCACGCACCCGGCGCCCGATGCACCGATCGCCCTCACCACCGACGCCTCGGACTACGCGGTGGGCGCGGTGCACGAGCAATGGGTGCGTGGTGCTTGGCAACCACTGGCGTTCTTCAGCCGGCAGCCTCGCCCGCCCGAACGCCATTACAGTACCTTCGACCGCGAGTTGCTTGGGCTTCACCTGGCGGTCAGGCACTTCCGCCATCTGCTCGAGGGCCGTGCGTTCACGGCCTTCGTCGACCACAAGCCGCTGGTTTTCGCGATGGGCAAGGTCGCCGAGCCGTGGTCGGCCCGGCAACAGCGTCACCTCGCGGCCGTGTCCGAGTACACGACGGACATCCGACACGTCGCGGTTAAGGACAACCGGGTGGCCAACTGCCTTTCCCGGGCCGTCGCCCACGCAGTCCACCTTGGCATCGACTATGCCCGGATGGCGGTGGACCAGGCCGCCGACCCCGGGGTCCAGGCCTTGCGGACTGCCGTCACGGGCCTCCGCGTCACCGAGGTGCCCTTCGACGGCGCGGGCACGGCCCTCGTTTGCGACGTCTCCCTCGGGCGGCCTCGCCCCATCGTGTCCGCAGGCTGGCAGCGCCAGGTTTTTGACGCCATCCACGGCCTGTCCCACCCGGGCACGAAGGCCTCCCAGAGGTTGGTCGCCGACAAGTTTGTCTGGCATGGCCTCCGGAAGGCCGTCCGCCGTTGGACCAGGACGTGCCTTGCGTGCCAGCGCGCGAAGGTGCACCGGCACACCCAGGCCCCCTCGGCCCCGTTTACGGTGCCGGCACGTCGGTTCGACCACGTGCACATGGACCTAGTGGGACCTCTGCCCCCCTCGCGGGGTTTCACCCATGTCCTTACCATGGTGGACCGCACCACCCGGTGGCCGGAGGCCGTGCCTTTGACGGCGACGACGGTGGCAGACGTCGCGCAGGCATTCATCGCCACCTGGGTCGCCCGGTTCGGCGCCCCCTCGGACATCTCGTCCGACCGCGGCCCCCAGTTCACCTCGGAGCTCTGGGCCACGGTCGCGCGGGGGCTTGGGGTCCAGCTGCACCGAACCACGGCCTACCACCCCCAGGCCAATGGCCTGTGCGAGCGATTCCACCGCTCATTGAAGGCCGCGCTCCGGGCCACCCTCCGCGACGGCGGCTGGGTCGACAGGCTCCCCTGGGTCCTGCTGGGCCTCCGGACGGCGCCCAAGGAGGACCTGCGCGCATCCATGGCGGAGTTGGTCTTTGGACAACCGCTGCGGGTGCCGGGCGAGTTCCTCCCCGACCCCACGGCACCTTGGTCCGCGACGCAGGAGCGTTCTGCGCTGCAGGAGACCGCCCGGAGGTTCGCCCCGGTGCCGACGGCGCACCACGGGCACCCTCCTACACACGTCGCCCCGGAGCTTCGCACCGCGGAGTACGTCTTCGTCCGGCACGACGCCCACCGGACACCACTGCGGCCCCCGTACGACGGGCCTTTCCGCGTGCTGGAGACCGGGGTGAAACATTTCACCCTGGACATCGGCGGCACTCCTGACCGGGTCTCCATAGACCGCCTCAAGCCGGCCCACCTCGACGTGGACCACCCACCGCCGGTGGCTCGGCCCCCGCGTCGGGGCCACCCCCCTGCGGGCGGACCCCCGGCACTGCCCAGCACCGCAGGCACGCCGCCCCCCGGTTCGGCACCCATCCCGGGTACAGCCGGGGGCATCCCACCTGGCATTCCTGCACCCCGGACGCCGCCGGTCGCCAGAGGGCGCTTCGGCCGGGTCATTCGTTTGCCCCGCAAACTGGCCCTCCAGGTGCGCGGGAATTCTGGGGGGGCGCGTGTGGCGTACATGAAAGCCCACTGGCGTGGTGACATCATTCCGCGCACCAAGTGGGCGGCGGCCACGCCCGAGGGGTAGGCGTGGCCTCAGGATATACACCGGGCACGCAGCCCAGAGCGCGCCAGTGCTACAGTGACCTCTTTGGAATAAAGAACAATAAACTTACCGCGTTGTCTGCTTCCTCCTTGGTAGCAAGTCACGCGCGTAGCACCGCGTGCTTCATCATCAAGATTAACATCTTTCGGCTTATTAAAGATTATAGAAATTTCACCGTGTTTTGAGCTAATAGTGTTATCCTCCTTTTCGATAACTTCAGTAAAAAGAGTTTTGTTTCTTGATACTTTAACATCTTTCATTACCTCCTCCAGTTTGTCAAAGATATCCATAAATAGTGGTGAAACTTTTGTTATAACTATACACAAAGAATTAAGTTAAGCACCCCCCCCCGTTTTTTTACAACCTCGCACATTACAAGTTTGTTGTCGTCAAAACAGTGTAATATACCCATGATATTGCTATATTTTCTGGAGAAGTGATATTATGGACACATAAAAACATAACAATCATGCCGTTTTCAATATTTTATTCTGAATAATTTAAGGTGAAATTTTTTGGGAATTTTAGGCATATTTTCACCTCAATTTAAGTATGGAGCTATAGGTCCATCACGGACAGTGTGGATGACGTGTATGTTTTCTAACGTACAGTCATTGTTCTGAGAAGACCTCTAGCGATCTTTGCGTCAATAACGTGTGTAGGACCCACGTGATCGGATCACTGACTCAACCAATCACTTTTTTTCACTTTGATCACTCACTTTCATCAATGGATAATTGCTAATGTCATACCAATCATTATTTGATCTCACATACCTTAGAATATATGCCAATGTATACATATACACAAAGAATATATATTAGGGGGTGCTTACCTTAATTCGTTGTGTAGGGGTGCTTAACTTAATTCTTTGTGTATACTTTAATTGATGCCTTCACAAAGACAGAGAATGCTCTTCCTTTAAAAGGGATTGAGTAGCTCATATTATCTATATAAAACACAGTTTGTGTGTGTGTGTGTAATGTTACCGATAGACTCCTAAACCGAGAGGCTTACGTGCTTGATATTTGACATAGACATGGCCATTGAGCCTGTGACGAACATGGCCGAACTCAAAATATTTGACGATCCATATTTTTTATTCATATTTACCTCAGCGCATTTCAGCGAAGTACCCGCTAATCTCACCCAGTTCCAGAGCAGCTCGCTGATTCGCTCAGAGCGATCACGTGATGTTCCATTCCCGCCGCCAGACTGATTCGCTCAGAGCGATCACGTGATGTTCCATCCCGTCACACGTCACACGTTTTTTCACCTTTTATGCGATCGTGTTTTGTATCGATTTTGTGCGATATGAATTAAATGTCTTTGAAACAGCTGTGAAACGTCTTTCCACAACCCTTCCGTAACCGATTGGAGCAATTTATTGCCGCACAAAACGAGATCCGCGAAGCGAGTTGGTCGAGTCGTGCTGACCAAGATGGCGACACGGCGGCTTCACTTTTCACGGAGTATGAGCGTTCTATATATTTTCAATTCAGTGCGCCCGTGATTTGTGGCATAGACATGACCATTGGGCCTTCACGGTGTAATTTGTGCGAGGCTTTTGTCCGAGTGAGCTTGAGTCGAGAGGGCGAATGTACGGGTTGGGAATGTACGGGTCTCCCTTCCCCCGCCTGGCAACGACGGTACTGGAGGACGTCACAGGATCGGTGAGTCTCCAAAAGCCGCTTCGTGCTGTTGCGAATATGCAGGACTATGTCCGATTGTTGTGCTGCTCTCCGACCATGAGAACTGCAACGTCATTGTTGACTGGCCCTCCCCTTCCCTCCCCCTTCCCCCTCCCCCCTCCGTCCCCCCCTCCCTTCCCCCTCCACCCTACCCCTTCCACCCTACCCCCTCC
>NC_136263.1:63078404-63190904 GCF_964187855.1 Myxine glutinosa
TTCTCTGACCGAATTGATTAATAATTTATTTTTTTATGATTATTATTTATTTATTTTCATTATTAATCATTCATTTATTTTCTTTCTCATTTGGCCAATATCTCAGGCACCTTTTGAGCTGGGAAGCTAATATTTGGACATGACAGTGACCAAGTGATGTGGCTATCAAGGATATTTTTGATTTATTGATTAATCATTTAATTGCTTAATTATTTATTGATTAATTGATTAATTATTTATTGATTAATCAATGAATTATTTAATTTTTTATTAATGACATTTCATAAAATTTCTAAAAGATACATCTTCGGATGAAACACTACTGGTTTAGTTATGCTATTAGCCAATTGATTAAGAAAATATTTTGTGATAATCTTTTATTGATTTGAATTATACAATTAATCAATCAATTAGCGAACACCTCTTCCTCCCAACGCAACCTCAATGAGCTGCACTGCGATATTGCCGGGCGCCGGAGGCGCCCCGGCAATGCCGCCCTGCAGCATATTTAATTATTTGGCATGGGGGCGGTGTACTTTGAATGTATCTGTACTTGTTGTACACCGCTCCTTTCCTATGCCATCTCCAGGCATTGCAAATCGTCATTGCCGGGCACCAAAGGGGGCTCGGCAGTGACGCACGCTGAAAGAGAGTACTCAGTTTTCACTCTGGTTTCTTGTTGTACACCGCTCCTTTCCTATGCCATCTCCAGGCATTGCAAATCGTCATTGCCGGGCACCAAAGGGGGCTCGGCAGTGACGCACGCTGAAAGAGAGTACTCAGTTTTCACTCTGGTTTCTTGCTTTCTTGGTTGTCCGGGCGATATCTCAGCCATCCTTTGAGCTAGGAAGCTGAAATTTCGGCACAGTAGTGAGCTAGTCCTTTGTCAAATACGGTATTTTTTGTTTTTTGAATAATCAATTAATTGAGGAGTTATTTAATTATTAGCGTTTAATTAAGTACTTATTTAATTAATTAAATTTCCTTTCTCTTCTGACCATTAACTCAGGCACCTTTTGAGTTAGGAAGCTGATATTTGGACATGCCAATGACCAGGTGATTTGGCTGCAAAGGATATTTTTGATTTATTAATTAATCAATTAATCGATTAATTATTTAATTATTCGATTAATGACCAAAAAAATTTTTTTTTTAAAGTTACAGATTCTGATGAAATAGTGGTAGTTTATGTGTTCTCTGACCAAATTGATTAATAATTTAATTTTTTTATGATTATCATTTGTTTATTTTCATTATTAATCATTTATTTATTTTCTTTCTCATTTGGCCAATATCTCGGGCACCTTTTGAGCTGGGAAGCTAATATTTGGACATGAGTGACCAAGTGATGTGGCTATCAAAGATATTTTTGATTTATTGATTAATCATTTCATCTATTAATTATTTATTGATTAATCGATTAATTATTTATTGAGTAATCAATTAATTATTTAATTTTTATAAATGACTTATTTAATTAAATTTCTAAAAGATACATCTTCGGATGAAGCACTAGTGGTTTAGTTATGCGATTAGCCAATTGATTATGAAAATATTTTGTGATAATCTTTTATTGATTTTAATTATACAATTAATCAATCAATTAGTGTACACCTCTCCCTCCCAATGCAGCCTCAATGAGCTGCACTGCGGTATTGCCGGGCGCCGGAGGCGCCCCGGCAATGCCGCGCTGCAGCATATTTAATTATTTGGCATGGGGCGGTGTACTTTGAATGTATGTGTACTTGTTGTACACCGCACCTTTCCTATGCCATCTCCAGGCATTGCAAATCGTCATTGCTGGGCACCGAAGGGGGCTCGGCAGTGACGCACGCTGAAAGAGAGTACTCAGTTTTCACTCTGGTTGTTTTCTTGTTTTCTTTCTTTCTTGGTTGTCCGGACGATATCTCAGCCATCCTTTGAGCTAGGAAGCTGAAATTTCGGCACAGTAGTGAGCAAGTCCTTTGTCAAATACGGTATTTTTTGTTTTTTGAATAATCAATTAATTGAGGAGTTATTTAATTATTAGCGTTTAATTAAGTACTTATTTAATTAATTAAATTTCATTTATCTTCTGACCATTATTAACTCAGGCACCTTTTGAGTTAGGAAGCTGATATTTGGACATGCCAATGACCAGGTGATTTGGCTGCAAAGGATATTTTTGATTTATTAATTAATCAATTAATCGATTAATTATTTAATTATTCGATTAATGACAAAAAAATTTTTTTTTTTTAAGTTACAGATTCTGATGAAATAGTGGTAGTTTATGTGTTCTCTGACCAAATTGATTAATAATTTAATTTTTTTATGATTATTATTTATTTATTTTCATTATTAATCATTTATTTATTTTCTTTCTCATTTGGCCAATATCTCAGGCACCTTTTGAGCTGGGAAGCTAATATTTGGACATGAGTGACCAAGTGATGTGGCTATCAAGGATATTTTTGATTTATTGATTAATCATTTCATCTATTAAGTATTTATTGATTAATCGATTAATTATTTATTGAGTAATCAATTAATTATTTAATTTTTTATAAATGACTTATTTAATTAAATTTCTAAAAGATACATCTTCGGATGAAGCACTACTGGTTTAGTTATGCGATTAGCCAATTGATTATGAAAATATTTTGTGATAATCTTTTATTGATTTTAATTATACAATTAATCAATCAATTAGTGTACACCTCTCCCTCCCAATGCAGCCTCAATGAGCTGCACTGCGGTATTGCCGGGCGCCGGAGGCGCCCCGGCAATGCCGCGCTGCAGCATATTTAATTATTTGGCATGGGGCGGTGTACTTTGAATGTATTTGTACTTGTTTGTTTTCTTGTTTGTTTGTTTTCTTTCTTGGTTGTCCGGACGATATCTCAGCCATCCTTTGAGCTAGGAAGCTGAAATTTCGGCACAGTAGTGAGCAAGTCCTTTGTCAAATACGGTATTTTTTGTTTTTTGAATAATCAATTAATTGAGGAGTTATTTAATTATTAGCGTTTAATTAAGTACTTATTTAATTAATTAAATTTCATTTATCTTCTGACCATTATTAACTCAGGCACCTTTTGAGTTAGGAAGCTGATATTTGGACATGCCAATGACCAGGTGATTTGGCTGCAAAGGATATTTTTGATTTATTAATTAATCAATTAATCGATTAATTATTTAATTATTCGATTAATGACAAAAAAATTTTTTTTTTTTAAGTTACAGATTCTGATGAAATAGTGGTAGTTTATGTGTTCTCTGACCAAATTGATTAATAATTTAATTTTTTTATGATTATTATTTATTTATTTTCATTATTAATCATTTATTTATTTTCTTTCTCATTTGGCCAATATCTCAGGCACCTTTTGAGCTGGGAAGCTAATATTTGGACATGAGTGACCAAGTGATGTGGCTATCAAGGATATTTTTGATTTATTGATTAATCATTTCATCTATTAAGTATTTATTGATTAATCGATTAATTATTTATTGAGTAATCAATTAATTATTTAATTTTTTATAAATGACTTATTTAATTAAATTTCTAAAAGATACATCTTCGGATGAAGCACTACTGGTTTAGTTATGCGATTAGCCAATTGATTATGAAAATATTTTGTGATAATCTTTTATTGATTTTAATTATACAATTAATCAATCAATTAGTGTACACCTCTCCCTCCCAATGCAGCCTCAATGAGCTGCACTGCGGTATTGCCGGGCGCCGGAGGCGCCCCGGCAATGCCGCGCTGCAGCATATTTAATTATTTGGCATGGGGCGGTGTACTTTGAATGTATGTGTACTTGTTTGTTTTCTTTCTTGTTTTCTTTCTTGTTTGTTTTCTTTCTTGTTTGTCCGGGCGATATCTCAGCCATCCTTTGAGCTAGGAAGCTGAAATTTCGGCACAATAGTGAGCAAGTCTTTTGTCAAAAACGCTATTTTTTTTTTTTGATTAATCAATAAATTGAGGAGTTATTTAATTATTAGCGATTAATTAAGTACTTATTTAATTAATCAAATTTCCTTTCTCTTCTGACCATTAACTCAGGCACCTTTTGAGTTAGGAAGCTGATATTTGGACATGCCAATGACCAGGTGATTTGGCTGCAAAGGATATTTTTGATTTATTAATTAATCAATGAATCGATTAATTATTTAATTATTCGATTAATGCCCAAAAAAAATTTTTTTTAAAGTTACAGATTCTGATGAAATAGTGGTAGTTTATGTGTTCTCTGACCAAATTGATTCATAATTTAATTTTTTATGATTATTATTTATTTATTTTCATTATTAATCATTTATTTATTTTCTTTCTCATTTGGCCAATATCTCAGGCACCTTTTGAGCTGGGAAGCTAATATTTGGACATGAGTGACCAAGTGATGTGGCTATCAAGGATATTTTTGATTTATTGATTAATCATTTCATCTATTAATTATTTATTGATTAATCGATTAATTATTTATTGAGTAATCAATTAATTATTTAATTTTTTATAAATGACATATTTAATTAAATTTCTAAAAGATACATCTTCGGATGAAGCACTAGTGGTTTAGTTATGCGATTAGCCAATTGATTATGAAAATATTTTGTGATAATCTTTTATTGATTTTAATTATACAATGAATCAATCAATTAGTGTACACCTCTCCCTCCCAATGCAGCCTCAATGAGCTGCACTGTGGTATTGCCGGGCGCCGGAGGTGCCTCGGCAATGCTGCGCTGCAGCATATTTAATTATTTGGCATGGGGCGGTGTACTTTGAATGTATGTGTACTTGTTGTACACCGCACCTTTCCTATGCCATCTCCAGGCATTGCAAATCGTCATTGCTGGGCACCGAAGGGGGCTCGGCAGTGACGCACGCTGAAAGAGAGTACTCAGTTTTCACTCTGGTTGTTTTCTTGTTTTCTTTCTTTCTTGGTTGTCCGGACGATATCTCAGCCATCCTTTGAGCTAGGAAGCTGAAATTTCGGCACAGTAGTGAGCAAGTCCTTTGTCAAATACGGTATTTTTTGTTTTTTGAATAATCAATTAATTGAGGAGTTATTTAATTATTAGCGTTTAATTAAGTACTTATTTAATTAATTAAATTTCATTTATCTTCTGACCATTATTAACTCAGGCACCTTTTGAGTTAGGAAGCTGATATTTGGACATGCCAATGACCAGGTGATTTGGCTGCAAAGGATATTTTTGATTTATTAATTAATCAATTAATCGATTAATTATTTAATTATTCGATTAATGACAAAAAAAATTTTTTTTTTTAAGTTACAGATTCTGATGAAATAGTGGTAGTTTATGTGTTCTCTGACCAAATTGATTAATAATTTAATTTTTTTATGATTATTATTTATTTATTTTCATTATTAATCATTTATTTATTTTCTTTCTCATTTGGCCAATATCTCAGGCACCTTTTGAGCTGGGAAGCTAATATTTGGACATGAGTGACCAAGTGATGTGGCTATCAAGGATATTTTTGATTTATTGATTAATCATTTCATCTATTAAGTATTTATTGATTAATCGATTAATTATTTATTGAGTAATCAATTAATTATTTAATTTTTTATAAATGACTTATTTAATTAAATTTCTAAAAGATACATCTTCGGATGAAGCACTACTGGTTTAGTTATGCGATTAGCCAATTGATTATGAAAATATTTTGTGATAATCTTTTATTGATTTTAATTATACAATTAATCAATCAATTAGTGTACACCTCTCCCTCCCAATGCAGCCTCAATGAGCTGCACTGCGGTATTGCCGGGCGCCGGAGGCGCCCCGGCAATG
Organism: Myxine glutinosa; assembly: GCF_964187855.1. Classification (NCBI taxonomy): domain Eukaryota; kingdom Metazoa; phylum Chordata; class Myxini; order Myxiniformes; family Myxinidae; genus Myxine; species Myxine glutinosa. The sequence continues at coordinate 63,084,214 of NC_136263.1, forward strand.
CCGCGCTGCAGCATATTTAATTATTTGGCATGGGGCGGTGTACTTTGAATGTATTTGTACTTGTTTTCTTTCTTGTTTGTTGTACACCGCTCCTTTCCTATGCCACCTCCAGGCATTGCAAATCGTCATTGCCGGGCACCGAAGGGGGCTTGGCAGTGACGCACGCTGAAAGAGAGTACTCAGTTTTCACTCTGGTTTCTTGTTGTACACCGCTCCTTTCCTATGCCACCTCCAGGCATTGCAAATCGTCATTGCCGGGCACCGAAGGGGGCTCGGCAGTGACGCACGCTGAAAGAGAGTACTCAGTTTTCACTCTGGTTTCTTGTTTGTTTTCTTGGTTGTCCGGACGATATCTCAGCCATCCTTTGAGCTAGGAAGCTGAAATTTCGGCACAGTAGTGAGCAAGTCCTTTGTCAAATACGGTATTTTTTGTTTTTTGAATAATCAATTAATTGAGGAGTTATTTAATTATTAGCGTTTAATTAAGTACTTATTTAATTAATTAAATTTCATTTATCTTCTGACCATTATTAACTCAGGCACCTTTTGAGTTAGGAAGCTGATATTTGGACATGCCAATGACCAGGTGATTTGGCTGCAAAGGATATTTTTGATTTATTAATTAATCAATTAATCGATTAATTATTTAATTATTCGATTAATGACAAAAAAATTTTTTTTTTTTTAAGTTACAGATTCTGATGAAATAGTGGTAGTTTATGTGTTCTCTGACCAAATTGATTAATAATTTAATTTTTTTATGATTATTGTACACCGCTCCTTTCCTATGCCACCTCCAGGCATTGCAAATCGTCATTGCCGGGCACCGAAGGGGGCTCGGCAGTGACGCACGCTGAAAGAGAGTACTCAGTTTTCACTCTGGTTTCTTGTTTGTTTGTTTTCTTGTTTCCTTGGTTGTCCGGACGATATCTCAGCCATCCTTTGAGCTAGGAAGCTGAAATTTCGGCACAATAGTGAGCAAGTCCTTTGTCAAAAACGGTATTTTTTGTTTTTTGATTAATCAATAAATTGAGGAGTTATTTAATTATTAGCGATTAATTCAGTACTTATTTAATTAATCAAATTTCCTTTCTCTTCTGACCATTAACTCAGGCACCTTTTGAGTTAGGAAGCTGACATTTGGACATGCCAATGACCAGGTGATTTGGCTGCAAAGGATATTTTTGATTTATTAATTAATAAATTAATCGATTAATTATGTAATTATTTGATTAATGCCAAAAAAAAATTTAAATTTAAAGTTACAGATTCTGATGAAATAGTGGTAGTTTATGTGTTCTCTGACCAAATTGATTAATAATTTAATTTTTTAATGATTATTATTTATTTATTTTCATTATTAATCATTTATTTATTTTCTTTCTCATTTGGCCAATATCTCAGGCACCTTTTGAGCTGGGAAGCTAATATTTGGACATGAGTGACCAAGCGATGTGGCTATCAAGGATATTTTTGATTTATTGATTAATCATTTCATCTATTAATTATTTATTGATTAATCGATTAATTATTTATTGAGTAATCAATTAATTATTTAATTTTTTATAAATGACTTATTTAATTACATTTCTAAAAGATACATCTTCGGATGAAGCACTAGTGGTTTAGTTATGCGATTAGCCAATTGATTATGAAAATATTTTGTGATAATCTTTTATTGATTTTAATTATACAATTAATCAATCAATTAGTGTACACCTATCCCTCCCAATGCAGCCTCAATGAGCTGCACTGCGGTATTGCCGGGCGCCGGAGGCGCCCCGGCAATGCCGCGCTGCAGCATATTTAATTATTTGGCATGGGGCGGTGTACTTTGAATGTATGTGTACTTGTTATTTATTTATTTTCATTATTAATCATTTATTTATTTTCTTTCTCATTTGGCCAATATCTCAGGCACCTTTTGAGCTGGGAAGCTAATATTTGGACATGAGTGACCAAGTGATGTGGCTATCAAGGATATTTTTGATTTATTGATTAATCATTTCATCTATTAAGTATTTATTGATTAATCGATTAATTATTTATTGAGTAATCAATTAATTATTTAATTTTTTATAAATGACTTATTTAATTAAATTTCTAAAAGATACATCTTCGGATGAAGCACTACTGGTTTAGTTATGCGATTAGCCAATTGATTATGAAAATATTTTGTGATAATCTTTTATTGATTTTAATTATACAATTAATCAATCAATTAGTGTACACCTCTCCCTCCCAATGCAGCCTCAATGAGCTGCACTGCGGTATTGCCGGGCGCCGGAGGCGCCCCGGCAATGCCGCGCTGCAGCATATTTAATTATTTGGCATGGGGCGGTGTACTTTGAATGTATGTGTACTTGTTTGTTTTCTTGTTTCCTTGGTTGTCCGGACGATATCTCAGCCATCCTTTGAGCTAGGAAGCTGAAATTTCGGCACAATAGTGAGCAAGTCCTTTGTCAAAAACGGTATTTTTTGTTTTTTGATTAATCAATTAATTGAGGAGTTATTTAATTATTAGCGTTTAATTAAGTACTTATTTAATTAATTAAATTTCATTTCTCTTCTGACCATTATTAACTCAGGCACCTTTTGAGTTAGGAAGCTGATATTTGGACATGCCAATGACCAGGTGATTTGGCTGCAAAGGATATTTTTGATTTATTAATTAATCAATTAATCGATTAATTATTTAATTATTCGATTAATGACAAAAAAAAATTTTTTTTTAAAGTTACAGATTCTGATGAAATAGTGGTAGTTTATGTGTTCTCTGACCAAATTGATTACCAATTTAATTTTTTTATGATTATTATTTATTTATTTTCATTATTAATCATTTATTTATTTTCTTTCTCATTTGGCCAATATCTCAGGCACCTTTTGAGCTGGGAAGCTAATATTTGGACATAAGTGACCAAGTGATGTGGCTATCAAGGATATTTTTGATTTATTGATTAATCATTTCATCTATTAATTATTTATTGATTAATCGATTAATTATTTATTGAGTAATCAATTAATTATTTAATTTTTTATAAATGACTTATTTAATTAAATTTCTAAAAGATACATCTTCGGATGAAGCACTAGTGGTTTAGTTATGCGATTAGCCAATTGATTATGAAAATATTTTGTGATAATCTTTTATTGATTTTAATTATACAATTAATCAATCAATTAGTGTACACCTCTCCCTCCCAATGCAGCCTTAATGAGCTGCACTGCGGTATTGCCGGGCGCCGGAGGCGCCCCGGCAATGCCGCGCTGCAGCATATTTAATTATTTGGCATGGGGCGGTGTACTTTGAATGTATGTGTACTTGTTGTACACCGCTCCTTTCCTATGCCATCTCCAGGCATTGCAAATCGTCATTGCCGGGCACCAAAGGGGGCTCGGCAGTGACGCACGCTGAAAGAGAGTACTCAGTTTTCACTCTGGTTTCTTGTTTGTTTTCTTGTTTGTTTGTTTTCTTTCTTGGTTGTCCGGACGATATCTCAGCCATCCTTTGAGCTAGGAAGCTGAAATTTCGGCACAGTAGTGAGCAAGTCCTTTGTCAAATACGGTATTTTTTGTTTTTTGAATAATCAATTAATTGAGGAGTTATTTAATTATTAGCGTTTAATTAAGTACTTATTTAATTAATTAAATTTCATTTATCTTCTGACCATTATTAACTCAGGCACCTTTTGAGTTAGGAAGCTGATATTTGGACATGCCAATGACCAGGTGATTTGGCTGCAAAGGATATTTTTGATTTATTAATTAATCAATTAATCGATTAATTATTTAATTATTCGATTAATGACAAAAAATTTTTTTTTTTTTAAGTTACAGATTCTGATGAAATAGTGGTAGTTTATGTGTTCTCTGACCAAATTGATTAATAATTTAATTTTTTTATGATTATTATTTATTTATTTTCATTATTAATCATTTATTTATTTTCTTTCTCATTTGGCCAATATCTCAGGCACCTTTTGAGCTGGGAAGCTAATATTTGGACATGAGTGACCAAGTGATGTGGCTATCAAGGATATTTTTGATTTATTGATTAATCATTTCATCTATTAAGTATTTATTGATTAATCGATTAATTATTTATTGAGTAATCAATTAATTATTTAATTTTTTATAAATGACTTATTTAATTAAATTTCTAAAAGATACATCTTCGGATGAAGCACTACTGGTTTAGTTATGCGATTAGCCAATTGATTATGAAAATATTTTGTGATAATCTTTTATTGATTTTAATTATACAATTAATCAATCAATTAGTGTACACCTCTCCCTCCCAATGCAGCCTCAATGAGCTGCACTGCGGTATTGCCGGGCGCCGGAGGCGCCCCGGCAATGCCGCGCTGCAGCATATTTAATTATTTGGCATGGGGCGGTGTACTTTGAATGTATGTGTACTTGTTTGTTTTCTTTCTTGTTTTCTTTCTTGTTTGTTTTCTTTCTTGTTTGTCCGGGCGATATCTCAGCCATCCTTTGAGCTAGGAAGCTGAAATTTCGGCACAATAGTGAGCAAGTCTTTTGTCAAAAACGCTATTTTTTTTTTTTGATTAATCAATAAATTGAGGAGTTATTTAATTATTAGCGATTAATTAAGTACTTATTTAATTAATCAAATTTCCTTTCTCTTCTGACCATTAACTCAGGCACCTTTTGAGTTAGGAAGCTGATATTTGGACATGCCAATGACCAGGTGATTTGGCTGCAAAGGATATTTTTGATTTATTAATTAATCAATGAATCGATTAATTATTTAATTATTCGATTAATGCCCAAAAAATTTTTTTTTTAAAGTTACAGATTCTGATGAAATAGTGGTAGTTTATGTGTTCTCTGACCAAATTGATTCATAATTTAATTTTTTATGATTATTATTTATTTATTTTCATTATTAATCATTTATTTATTTTCTTTCTCATTTGGCCAATATCTCAGGCACCTTTTGAGCTGGGAAGCTAATATTTGGACATGAGTGACCAAGTGATGTGGCTATCAAGGATATTTTTGATTTATTGATTAATCATTTCATCTATTAATTATTTATTGATTAATCGATTAATTATTTATTGAGTAATCAATTAATTATTTAATTTTTTATAAATGACATATTTAATTAAATTTCTAAAAGATACATCTTCGGATGAAGCACTAGTGGTTTAGTTATGCGATTAGCCAATTGATTATGAAAATATTTTGTGATAATCTTTTATTGATTTTAATTATACAATGAATCAATCAATTAGTGTACACCTCTCCCTCCCAATGCAGCCTCAATGAGCTGCACTGTGGTATTGCCGGGCGCCGGAGGTGCCTCGGCAATGCTGCGCTGCAGCATATTTAATTATTTGGCATGGGGCGGTGTACTTTGAATGTATGTGTACTTGTTGTACACCGCACCTTTCCTATGCCATCTCCAGGCATTGCAAATCGTCATTGCTGGGCACCGAAGGGGGCTCGGCAGTGACGCACGCTGAAAGAGAGTACTCAGTTTTCACTCTGGTTGTTTTCTTGTTTTCTTTCTTTCTTGGTTGTCCGGACGATATCTCAGCCATCCTTTGAGCTAGGAAGCTGAAATTTCGGCACAGTAGTGAGCAAGTCCTTTGTCAAATACGGTATTTTTTGTTTTTTGAATAATCAATTAATTGAGGAGTTATTTAATTATTAGCGTTTAATTAAGTACTTATTTAATTAATTAAATTTCATTTATCTTATGACCATTATTAACTCAGGCACCTTTTGAGTTAGGAAGCTGATATTTGGACATGCCAATGACCAGGTGATTTGGCTGCAAAGGATATTTTTGATTTATTAATTAATCAATTAATCGATTAATTATTTAATTATTCGATTAATGACAAAAAAAATTTTTTTTTTTAAGTTACAGATTCTGATGAAATAGTGGTAGTTTATGTGTTCTCTGACCAAATTGATTAATAATTTAATTTTTTTATGATTATTATTTATTTATTTTCATTATTAATCATTTATTTATTTTCTTTCTCATTTGGCCAATATCTCAGGCACCTTTTGAGCTGGGAAGCTAATATTTGGACATGAGTGACCAAGTGATGTGGCTATCAAGGATATTTTTGATTTATTGATTAATCATTTCATCTATTAAGTATTTATTGATTAATCGATTAATTATTTATTGAGTAATCAATTAATTATTTAATTTTTTATAAATGACTTATTTAATTAAATTTCTAAAAGATACATCTTCGGATGAAGCACTACTGGTTTAGTTATGCGATTAGCCAATTGATTATGAAAATATTTTGTGATAATCTTTTATTGATTTTAATTATACAATTAATCAATCAATTAGTGTACACCTCTCCCTCCCAATGCAGCCTCAATGAGCTGCACTGCGGTATTGCCGGGCGCCGGAGGCGCCCCGGCAATGCCGCGCTGCAGCATATTTAATTATTTGGCATGGGGCGGTGTACTTTGAATGTATTTGTACTTGTTTTCTTTCTTGTTTGTTGTACACCGCTCCTTTCCTATGCCACCTCCAGGCATTGCAAATCGTCATTGCCGGGCACCGAAGGGGGCTTGGCAGTGACGCACGCTGAAAGAGAGTACTCAGTTTTCACTCTGGTTTCTTGTTGTACACCGCTCCTTTCCTATGCCACCTCCAGGCATTGCAAATCGTCATTGCCGGGCACCGAAGGGGGCTCGGCAGTGACGCACGCTGAAAGAGAGTACTCAGTTTTCACTCTGGTTTCTTGTTTGTTTTCTTGGTTGTCCGGACGATATCTCAGCCATCCTTTGAGCTAGGAAGCTGAAATTTCGGCACAGTAGTGAGCAAGTCCTTTGTCAAATACGGTATTTTTTGTTTTTTGAATAATCAATTAATTGAGGAGTTATTTAATTATTAGCGTTTAATTAAGTACTTATTTAATTAATTAAATTTCATTTATCTTCTGACCATTATTAACTCAGGCACCTTTTGAGTTAGGAAGCTGATATTTGGACATGCCAATGACCAGGTGATTTGGCTGCAAAGGATATTTTTGATTTATTAATTAATCAATTAATCGATTAATTATTTAATTATTCGATTAATGACAAAAAAATTTTTTTTTTTTTAAGTTACAGATTCTGATGAAATAGTGGTAGTTTATGTGTTCTCTGACCAAATTGATTAATAATTTAATTTTTTTATGATTATTGTACACCGCTCCTTTCCTATGCCACCTCCAGGCATTGCAAATCGTCATTGCCGGGCACCGAAGGGGGCTCGGCAGTGACGCACGCTGAAAGAGAGTACTCAGTTTTCACTCTGGTTTCTTGTTTGTTTGTTTTCTTGTTTCCTTGGTTGTCCGGACGATATCTCAGCCATCCTTTGAGCTAGGAAGCTGAAATTTCGGCACAATAGTGAGCAAGTCCTTTGTCAAAAACGGTATTTTTTGTTTTTTGATTAATCAATAAATTGAGGAGTTATTTAATTATTAGCGATTAATTCAGTACTTATTTAATTAATCAAATTTCCTTTCTCTTCTGACCATTAACTCAGGCACCTTTTGAGTTAGGAAGCTGACATTTGGACATGCCAATGACCAGGTGATTTGGCTGCAAAGGATATTTTTGATTTATTAATTAATAAATTAATCGATTAATTATGTAATTATTTGATTAATGCCAAAAAAAAATTTAAATTTAAAGTTACAGATTCTGATGAAATAGTGGTAGTTTATGTGTTCTCTGACCAAATTGATTAATAATTTAATTTTTTAATGATTATTATTTATTTATTTTCATTATTAATCATTTATTTATTTTCTTTCTCATTTGGCCAATATCTCAGGCACCTTTTGAGCTGGGAAGCTAATATTTGGACATGAGTGACCAAGCGATGTGGCTATCAAGGATATTTTTGATTTATTGATTAATCATTTCATCTATTAATTATTTATTGATTAATCGATTAATTATTTATTGAGTAATCAATTAATTATTTAATTTTTTATAAATGACTTATTTAATTACATTTCTAAAAGATACATCTTCGGATGAAGCACTAGTGGTTTAGTTATGCGATTAGCCAATTGATTATGAAAATATTTTGTGATAATCTTTTATTGATTTTAATTATACAATTAATCAATCAATTAGTGTACACCTATCCCTCCCAATGCAGCCTCAATGAGCTGCACTGCGGTATTGCCGGGCGCCGGAGGCGCCCCGGCAATGCCGCGCTGCAGCATATTTAATTATTTGGCATGGGGCGGTGTACTTTGAATGTATGTGTACTTGTTATTTATTTATTTTCATTATTAATCATTTATTTATTTTCTTTCTCATTTGGCCAATATCTCAGGCACCTTTTGAGCTGGGAAGCTAATATTTGGACATGAGTGACCAAGTGATGTGGCTATCAAGGATATTTTTGATTTATTGATTAATCATTTCATCTATTAAGTATTTATTGATTAATCGATTAATTATTTATTGAGTAATCAATTAATTATTTAATTTTTTATAAATGACTTATTTAATTAAATTTCTAAAAGATACATCTTCGGATGAAGCACTACTGGTTTAGTTATGCGATTAGCCAATTGATTATGAAAATATTTTGTGATAATCTTTTATTGATTTTAATTATACAATTAATCAATCAATTAGTGTACACCTCTCCCTCCCAATGCAGCCTCAATGAGCTGCACTGCGGTATTGCCGGGCGCCGGAGGCGCCCCGGCAATGCCGCGCTGCAGCATATTTAATTATTTGGCATGGGGCGGTGTACTTTGAATGTATGTGTACTTGTTTGTTTTCTTGTTTCCTTGGTTGTCCGGACGATATCTCAGCCATCCTTTGAGCTAGGAAGCTGAAATTTCGGCACAATAGTGAGCAAGTCCTTTGTCAAAAACGGTATTTTTTGTTTTTTGATTAATCAATTAATTGAGGAGTTATTTAATTATTAGCGTTTAATTAAGTACTTATTTAATTAATTAAATTTCATTTCTCTTCTGACCATTATTAACTCAGGCACCTTTTGAGTTAGGAAGCTGATATTTGGACATGCCAATGACCAGGTGATTTGGCTGCAAAGGATATTTTTGATTTATTAATTAATCAATTAATCGATTAATTATTTAATTATTCGATTAATGACAAAAAAAATTTTTTTTTTAAAGTTACAGATTCTGATGAAATAGTGGTAGTTTATGTGTTCTCTGACCAAATTGATTACCAATTTAATTTTTTTATGATTATTATTTATTTATTTTCATTATTAATCATTTATTTATTTTCTTTCTCATTTGGCCAATATCTCAGGCACCTTTTGAGCTGGGAAGCTAATATTTGGACATAAGTGACCAAGTGATGTGGCTATCAAGGATATTTTTGATTTATTGATTAATCATTTCATCTATTAATTATTTATTGATTAATCGATTAATTATTTATTGAGTAATCAATTAATTATTTAATTTTTTATAAATGACTTATTTAATTAAATTTCTAAAAGATACATCTTCGGATGAAGCACTAGTGGTTTAGTTATGCGATTAGCCAATTGATTATGAAAATATTTTGTGATAATCTTTTATTGATTTTAATTATACAATTAATCAATCAATTAGTGTACACCTCTCCCTCCCAATGCAGCCTTAATGAGCTGCACTGCGGTATTGCCGGGCGCCGGAGGCGCCCCGGCAATGCCGCGCTGCAGCATATTTAATTATTTGGCATGGGGCGGTGTACTTTGAATGTATGTGTACTTGTTGTACACCGCTCCTTTCCTATGCCATCTCCAGGCATTGCAAATCGTCATTGCCGGGCACCAAAGGGGGCTCGGCAGTGACGCACGCTGAAAGAGAGTACTCAGTTTTCACTCTGGTTTCTTGTTGTACACCGCTCCTTTCCTATGCCATCTCCAGGCATTGCAAATCGTCATTGCCGGGCACCAAAGGGGGCTCGGCAGTGACGCACGCTGAAAGAGAGTACTCAGTTTTCACTCTGGTTTCTTTCTTGTTTGTTTGTTTTCTTGGTTGTCCGGACGATATCTCAGCCATCCTTTGAGCTAGGAAGCTGAAATTTCGGCACAGTAGTGAGCAAGTCCTTTGTCAAATACGGTATTTTTTGTTTTTTGAATAATCAATTAATTGAGGAGTTATTTAATTATTAGCGTTTAATTAAGTACTTATTTAATTAATTAAATTTCATTTCTCTTCTGACCATTATTAACTCAGGCACCTTTTGAGTTAGGAAGCTGATATTTGGACATGCCAATGACCAGGTGATTTGGCTGCAAAGGATATTTTTGATTTATTAATTAATCAATTAATCGATTATTATTTAATTATTCGATTAATGACAAAAAAAATTTTTTTTTTTAAGTTACAGATTCTGATGAAATAGTGGTAGTTTATGTGTTCTCTGACCAAATTGATTAATAATTTAATTTTTTTATGATTATTATTTATTTATTTTCATTATTAATCATTTATTTATTTTCTTTCTCATTTGGCCAATATCTCAGGCACCTTTTGAGCTGGGAAGCTAATATTTGGACATGAGTGACCAAGTGATGTGGCTATCAAGGATATTTTTGATTTATTGATTAATCATTTCATCTATTAATTATTTATTGATTAATCGATTAATTATTTATTGAGTAATCAATTAATTATTTAATTTTTTATAAATGACTTATTTAATTAAATTTCTAAAAGATACATCTTCGGATGAAGCACTAGTGGTTTAGTTAAGCGATTAGCCAATTGATTATGAAAATATTTTGTGATAATCTTTTATTGATTTTAATTATACAATTAATCAATCAATTAGTGTACACCTCTCCCTCCCAATGCAGCCTCAATGAGCTGCACTGCGGTATTGCCGGGCGCCAGAGGCGCCCCGGCAATGCCGCGCTGCAGCATATTTAATTATTTGGCATGGGGCGGTGTACTTTGAATGTATTTGTACTTGTTTGTTTTCTTGTTTGTTTGTTTTCTTTCTTGGTTGTCCGGACGATATCTCAGCCATCCTTTGAGCTAGGAAGCTGAAATTTCGGCACAGTAGTGAGCAAGTCCTTTGTCAAATACGGTATTTTTTGTTTTTTGAATAATCAATTAATTGAGGAGTTATTTAATTATTAGCGTTTAATTAAGTACTTATTTAATTAATTAAATTTCATTTATCTTCTGACCATTATTAACTCAGGCACCTTTTGAGTTAGGAAGCTGATATTTGGACATGCCAATGACCAGGTGATTTGGCTGCAAAGGATATTTTTGATTTATTAATTAATCAATTAATCGATTAATTATTTAATTATTCGATTAATGACAAAAAAAAATTTTTTTTTTAAGTTACAGATTCTGATGAAATAGTGGTAGTTTATGTGTTCTCTGACCAAATTGATTAATAATTTAATTTTTTTATGATTATTATTTATTTATTTTCATTATTAATCATTTATTTATTTTCTTTCTCATTTGGCCAATATCTCAGGCACCTTTTGAGCTGGGAAGCTAATATTTGGACATGAGTGACCAAGTGATGTGGCTATCAAGGATATTTTTGATTTATTGATTAATCATTTCATCTATTAAGTATTTATTGATTAATCGATTAATTATTTATTGAGTAATCAATTAATTATTTAATTTTTTATAAATGACTTATTTAATTAAATTTCTAAAAGATACATCTTCGGATGAAGCACTACTGGTTTAGTTATGCGATTAGCCAATTGATTATGAAAATATTTTGTGATAATCTTTTATTGATTTTAATTATACAATTAATCAATCAATTAGTGTACACCTCTCCCTCCCAATGCAGCCTCAATGAGCTGCACTGCGGTATTGCCGGGCGCCGGAGGCGCCCCGGCAATGCCGCGCTGCAGCATATTTAATTATTTGGCATGGGGCGGTGTACTTTGAATGTATGTGTACTTGTTTTCTTTCTTGTTTGTTTGTCCGGACGATATCTCAGCCATCCTTTGAGCTAGGAAGCTGAAATTTCGGCACAATAGTGAGCAAGTCCTTTGTCAAAAACGGTATTTTTTTTTTTTGATTAATCAATAAATTGAGGAGTTATTTACTTATTAGCGATTAATTAAGTACTTATTTAATTAATCAAATTTCCTTTCTCTTCTGACCATTAACTCAGGCACCTTTTGAGTTAGGAAGCTGATATTTGGACATGCCAATGACCAGGTGATTTGGCTGCAAAGGATATTTTTGATTTATTAATTAATCAATTAATCGATTAATTATTTAATTATTCGATTAATGCCAAAAAAATTTTTTTTTTTTAAAGTTACAGATTCTGATGAAATAGTGGTAGTTTATGTGTTCTGTGACCAAATTGATTAATAATTTAATTTTTTATGATTATTATTTATTTATTTTCATTATTAATCATTTATTTATTTTCTTTCTCATTTGGCCAATATCTCAGGCACCTTTTGAGCTCGGAAGCTAATATTTGGACATGAGTGACCAAGTGATGTGGCTATCAAGGATATTTTTGATTTATTGATCAATCAATTAATCGATTAATTATTTAATTATTCGATTAATTACAAAAAAAAATTTTTTTTTTTCAGTTACAGATTCTGATGAAATGGTGGTGGTTTCTGTGTTCTGTGACCGAATTGATTAATAATTTAATTTTTTAATGATTTTTATTTATTTATTTTCATTATTAATCATTTATTTATTTTCTTTCTCATTTGGCCAATATCTCAGGCACCTTTTGAGCTGGGAAGCTAATATTTGGACATGACAGTGACCAAGTGATATGGCTATCAAGGATATTTTTGATTTATTGATTAATCATTTCATCTATTAATTATTTATTGATTAATCGATTAATTATTTATTGAGTAATCAATTAATTATTTAATTTTTTATAAATGACTTATTTAATTAAATTTCTAAAAGATACATCTTCGGATGAAGCACTAGTGGTTTAGTTATGCGATTAGCCAATTGATTATGAAAATATTTTGTGATAATCTTTTATTGATTTTAATTATACAATTAATCAATCAATTAGTGTACACCTCTCCCTCCCAATGCAGCCTCAATGAGCTGCACTGCGGTATTGCCGGGCGCCAGAGGCGCCCCGGCAATGCCGCGCTGTAGGATATTTAATTATTTGGCATGGGGGCGGTGTACTTTGAATGTGTGTGTACTTGTTGTACACCGCTCCTTTCCTATGCCATCTCCAGGCATTGCAAATCGTCATTGCTGGGCACCGAAGGGGGCTCGGCAGTGACGCGCGCTGAAAGAGAGTACTCAGTTTTCACTCTGGTTGTTGTACACCGCTCCTTTCCTATGCCATCTCCAGGCATTGCAAATCGTCATTGCTGGGCACCGAAGGGGGCTCGGCAGTGACTCACGCTGAAAGAGAGTACTCAGTTTTCACTCTGATTTCTTGTTTTCTTGTTTTCTTGCTTTCTTGTTTTCTTGTTTGTTTCTCCGGGCGATATCTCAGCCATCCTTTGAGCTAGGAAGCTGAAATTTGGGCACAATAGTGAGCAAGTCCTTTGTCAAAAACGGTATTTTTTTTTTGATTAATCAATAAATTGAGGAGTTATTTAATTATTAGCGATTAATTAAGTACTTATTTAATTAATCAAATTTCCTTTCTCTTCTGACCATTAACTCAGGCACCTTTTGAGTTAGGAAGCTGATATTTGGACATGCCAATGACCAGGTGATTTGGCTGCAAAGGCTATTTTTGATTTATTGATTAATCATTTAATCTATTAATTATTTAATTATTCGATTGATGACTAAAATGTTGTTTTTTTTTTCAGTTACAGATTCTGATGAAATGGTGGTGGTTCATGTGTTCTCTGACCAAATTGATTAATAATTTAATTTTTTTATGATTATTATTTATTTATTTTCATTATTAATCATTTCTTTATTTTCTTTCTCATTTGGCCAATATCTCAGGCACCTTTTGAGCTCGGAAGCTAATATTTGGACATGAGTAACCAAGTGATGTGGCTATCAAGAATATTTTTGATTTATTCATTAATCAATTAATCAATTAATCGATTAATTATTTAATTATTCGATTAAGTACTAAAATGTTTTGTTTTTTTTCAGTTACAGATTCTGATGAAATGGTGGTGGTTCATGTGTTCTCTGACCGAATTGATTAATAATTTGATTTTTTTATGATTATTATTTATTTATTTTCATTATTAATCATTTATTTATTTTCTTTCTCTTCTGACCATTAACTCAGGCACCTTTTGAGTTAGGAAGCTGATATTTGGACATGCCAATGACCAGGTGATTTGGCTGCAAAGGCTATTTTTGATTTATTAATAATTAATCAATTAATCAATTAATCGATTAATTATTTAATGATTCGATGAATGACTAAAAAATTTTTTTGTTTTTTGAAGTTACAGATTCTGATGAATTGGTGGGGGTTTATGTGTTCTGTGACCGAATTGATTCATAATTTAATTTTTTAAGGATTATTATTTATTTATTTTCATTATTAATCATTTATTTATTTTCTTTCTCATTTGGCCAATATCTCAGGCACCTTTTGAGCTGGGAAGATAATATTTGGACATGATAGTGACCAAGTGATGTGGCTGTCAAGGATATTTTTTAATTTATTGATTAATCATGTAATCGATTAATTATTTATTGATTAATCAATTAATTATTAAATTTTTTATTAATGACTTATTTAATTAAATTTCTAAAAGATACATCTTCGAATGAAGCACTGTTGGTTTAGTTATGCTATTAGCCAATTGATTAAGAAAATATTTTGTGATATTCTATCATTGATTTTAATGATACAATTAATCAATCAATTATTGTGCACCTCTCCCTCCCAAAGCAGTCTCCGTGAGCTGCACTGCGGTATTGCCAGGCGCCGGAGGCGCCCCGGCAATGCCCCGCTGTAGGATATTAATTATTTGGCATGGGGCGGTGTACTTTGAATGTATCTGTACTTGTTGTACACCGCTCCTTTCCTATGCCATCTCCAGGCATTGCAAATCGTCATTGCTGGGCACCGAAGGGGGCTCGGCAGTGACGCACGCTGAAAGAGAGTACTCAGTTTTCACTCTGGTTGTTTGTTTTCTTGCTTTCTGGTTTGTTTGTTTGTTTGTTTGTTTGTTTGTCCGGGCGATATCTCAGCCATCCTTTGAGATAGGAAGCTGAAATTTCGGGGCAACAGTGAGCAAGTCCTTTGTCAAAAACAGTATTTTTTGTTTTTTGATTAATCAATTAATTGAGGAGTTATTTAATTATTAACGATTAATTAAGTACTTATTTAATTAATCAAATTTCCTTTCTCTTCTGACCATTAACTCAGGCACCTTTTGAGTTAGGAACCTGATATTTGGACATGCCAATGACCAGGTGATTTGGCTGCAAAGGCTATTTTTGATTTATTAATTAATCAATTAATCGATTAATTATTTAATTATTCGATTAATGACAAAAAAATTAATTTTTTTTAAGTTACAGATTCTGATGAAATGGTGGTGGTTTATGTGTTCTCTGACCGAATTGATTAATAATTTAATTTTTTTATGATTATTATTTATTTATTTTCATTATTAATCATTTATTTATTTTCTTTCTCATTTGGCCAATATCTCAGGCACCTTTTGAGCTGCGAAGCTAATATTTGGACATGAGTGACCAAGTGATGTGGCTATCAAGGATATTTTTGATTTATTGATTAATCATTTCATCTATTAATTATTTCTTGATTAATCGATTAATTATTTATTGAGTAATCAATTAATTATTTAATTTTTTATAAATGACTTATTTAATTAAATTTCTAAAAGATACATCTTCGGATGAAGCACTAGTGGTTTAGTTATGCAATTAGCCAATTGATTATGAAAATATTTTGTGATAATCTTTTATTGATTTTAATTATACAATTAATCAATCAATTAGTGTACACCTCTCCCTCCCAATGCAGCCTCAATGAGCTGCACTGCGGTATTGCCGGGCGCCTGAGGCGCCCCGGCAATGCCGCGCTGCAGCATATTTAATTATTTGGCATGGGGCGGTGTACGTTGAATGTATTTGTACTTGTTTTCTTGTTTTCTTGTTTGTTTTCTTCTTTGTTTGTCCGGACGATATCTCAGCCATCCTTTGAGCTAGGAAGCTGAAATTTCGGCACAATAGTGAGCAAGTCCTTTGTCAAAAACGGTATTTTTATTTTTTGATTAATCAATAAATTGAGGAGTTATTTAATTATTAGCGATTAATTAAGTACTTATTTAATTAATCAAATTTCCTTTCTCTTCTGACCATTAACTCAGGAACCTTTTGAGTTAGGAAGCTGATATTTGGACATGCCAATGACCAGGTGATTTGGCTGCAAAGGATATTTTTGATTTATTAATTAATCAATTAATCGATTAATTATTTAATTATTCGATTAATGCCAAAAAAAATTTTTTTTTTTAAGTTACAGATTCTGATGAAATAGTGGTAGTTTATGTGTTCTCTGACCAAATTGATTAATAATTTAATTTTTTTATGATTATTATTTATTTATTTTCATTATTAATCATTTCTTTATTTTCTTTCTCACTTGGCCAATATCTCAGGCACCTTTTGAGCTGGGAAGCTAATATTTGGACATGAGTGCAAGTGATGTGGCTATCAAGGATATTTTTGATTTATTGATTAATCATTTCAATTATTAATTATTTATTGATTAATCGATTAATTATTTATTGAGTAATCAATTAATTATTTCATTTTTTATAAATGACTTATTTTATTAAATTTCTAAAAGATACATCTTCGGATGAAGCACTAGTGGTTTAGTTATGCGATTAGCCAATTGATTATGAAAATATTTTGTGATAATCTTTTATTGATTTTAATTATACAATTAATCAATCAATTAGTGTACACCTCTCCCTCCCAATGCAGCCTCAATGAGCTGCACTGCGGTATTGCCGGGCGCCGGAGGCGCCCCGACAATGCCGTGCTGCAGCATATTTAATTATTTGGCATGGGGCGATGTACTTTGAATGTATTTGTACTTGTTAGCGAATTGATTCATTATTTCGTTTTTTTATGATTATTTATATATTTTCATTATTAATTATTTATTTATTTTCTTTCTCATCTGGCCAATATCATCGGCACCTTTTGAGCTATGAAGCTCATATTTGGACATGACAGTGACCAAGTGATGTGGCCACAAAGGATACTTTTGATTTATTGATTTATCACTTAATTGATTCATTATTTATTGATTAATCGATCTACGAGAGATCTCGCGAGATCTTGCTGGCGATGGCATGGTTTTTCGAAGCTGAACACGTTCTCCATGTTTTCGAAGTGAAGTAATTGTTCACAATTGTATTTTTGTCGAAGCTGTATTTATCTTTTGATGTGTGTACCTATAGTGTGTCCCTAGGAAGATTCTCGGTGTTAATCTTTCATAAATTAATCGTTTCTGTTTGCCTCGCGTGTGCAGCCTTGCAGCCTGAGGCTTGTAGCCTCGTCGAAGTTTTGTTCACTTAAGTTTCTTCGCTGTTTTTGCTTGGCTCTTAGATTTTCCCTTCTCCCCTGAACTTCCCCGAACATCTACTCTTTGTCTAACGTTTTAACCCCCCCGCCCCCCTCCCCAAAAAAAAAAAACCCAAAAAACAACAACATTTATTTCCCTTTCTCCACATGTGCTATTGACTAATCGTGTGCCTCTGTCCACGTGCGCTGTCGCCCTGCCCCCATTATCTCCTTGCCTTCCACCTTTTTCCCTGTGCACGTGACTCGTGGTTGTCCCTCTGGACCCTCTCCCCGTTGGTACTTTGTGAATATAAGATTGTTCTTCACGGTTCTGTTTAAATATGTTTAAAGTTTCTCCAGCAGTGTTTTATTCAGTGGTATATAACAACAGGCTGTTTTTCTTCCTATTTAAAGGGTTCTTTTCAATTTCCTCGACAACTCATTCCACTTCCAAAAAATATTCAATCTCTTAGAATTCTTCCTCACTACATGCTCTAAAATGAAAAAAAATCTAAAATTTACAGTCTCAATTCTCATTCATTCCATCCCTCCTCTATCGTTCTTAAACGGATCGCTAACTTGAAAATCAGAATAAACACAATTTGTTATAAATGTTCGTCTTTCATTAATTATCCACTTTAGAAATTCCCCCTTGCCCCTCCCCTCCAAATCTCCCCCATTGCCCCTCCCCTCCTAAACTCCTCCTTGCCCCTCCCGTCCTAAACTCCCCCCCCCCTCACCTCCCCCCTTCAAAACTCCCCCCAACCCCTCCCCATCAAATCTTCCCCCCTACCATCCCTCTCCAATGCTCCCTCCTCCCTCCCTCCTCCTCAAAGTTGCCTCCTCCCCACTTCGTCTCCCTTCTATCTCATACCTCCACCTCCCACAACCTTCGACTTTCCTCTGCCCCCCACCCCCCCCTCAAACAACTCCTCACTGCCTCATGCCATCACCATCAAACCTTTCGTCCTCCTCATCCTTCCCTTTCTTGTAACTCTTCTGTAATCTCTGACACACTATCAACTGCTCACACTACCTCCCCCTGTAATCATTCATCTGACCCTACCACTCCCCTCCCCTGTCCTGCACCCGATACTCCCCCTCTTTCCTCATTGA
Organism: Myxine glutinosa; assembly: GCF_964187855.1. Classification (NCBI taxonomy): domain Eukaryota; kingdom Metazoa; phylum Chordata; class Myxini; order Myxiniformes; family Myxinidae; genus Myxine; species Myxine glutinosa. The sequence goes on from NC_136263.1 coordinate 63,102,849, forward strand.
CGGTATGGACCTCAAACAACCGGGGCCTTCGCTCAAACCTGAATGATCTCTCCATTCAGGTTGCTTCTGACAATCCAGACTAGATCTGCTTCACAGAAACTTTCCTCCTTCAAGATGTCTCTGATTCCTTAATATCTCTTCCTGGTTACTCCCTCCTCCGGTATGATAGACCTGAGCCTCGTCCTGGTGGTGGGGTTGCTATCTTTATCAAAAACTCTCTTCCTCACTCTCCTTGCACTGTCCTCTCTCCACCCACCCCCAGGAGTACCTCTGGCTACGGCTTTCTCTCCGCTCCCACCTTTTGTTCATATGTGTTCTGTACCGTCCTCCAAACAGTGATGACTCCATTTACATTTCTCTGTCTGACAACATGGACCAACTTCTATCAACTCATTCAAACTCTCTCTTCCTCATATGTGGTGATTTCAACTGCCATCATGCCAGCTGGCTGGGTGTGGGTACCTCTCTCACCAGCCATGGCACTTCAGCAAAGGACTTCTGCGACTCATTGGGACTGACACAATCTGTCAATTTCCCGACCCGGATCTCAGCCAATGGAGTATCTTCTCTTCTAGACTTTGTTATGACAAACTTCCCTGCTGTGTCTGTTGCTCTTCTTCTGCTCCAATCGGTTCTTCTGATCATGGAAAATATTTTTCTAGTTTTTTTTTATCCTCAAAAATAGATTGCAGTGAACACACATTCATGTTAAAAGATTGGCCTTTAAACCTCAACTCAAATCATCCTTATTAAGGGAGACAGACAAATACACGGTGTTTTATATAGTTCGATTTTGCTATTGATTCGAAAAGTATTACGACATACAATTATATGTGCTCCTTCCGTGTCCATCACGCTTTATTCTGAAGGGGCCTTGCTGTCGTGCCATTGGAACCGCTACATTAAAGCTCCAGGTCCTGATTCTTCTTCCTCCATCTTGGAAAGATGGGCTTTTAAAATGGGTATTCTCATTATTAAAGGGACACACATATGTGGTTATATGTGGTTCCTCGTCTGCGCATGTAATTTTCCCACGTATATAAATTTAATTATTTAATCCTGTTTATTAATCTAATTGCTTCACTACGCTCCCAGTTGTGTTTATAATAGAGGACATGGATTTGTCCCCCCCCCCCCCCCCCCCATTGAAGGAAGACCCTCTCGTGGTCAGGCCATTGGTGCTCCTTTGGTTGGCATGGAGTGCCCCGGAAGCATTGATGGAAAGAGAGTGGCAATCATATGTGTGGGAAAATTGCATGCTCAGTCAGGATCGCCCAGATAGCTCAGACCATGACAGATGGACCATGGAAGAGATCATGACCATGAGCCCCCATGACCATGACAAATATATGATGAAAAGAACATGTATATTTTAGAGCAATATCACAGTACATTTCCTACATGACGTTTTGTCAATTTTCAATTTCTCAAAACCTCTTGGTATACAACATTTCTGGTTTTCTTACTTGGTGCCAAGACATAAAGATTGCTTGGTTTTCCCCCTCCCCCTCACCCCCCTCCCCCTCCCCCCTCACTCCTCCCCCTACCCCCTCCCCCCTACCCCTCCCCCCTCCCCCTCCCCCCTCCCCCTCCCCTCCCCCTCACCGCCCCCCTCCCCCTCCCCCTCCACTCCCCCTCCCCTCCCCCTCCACTACCCCTCCCCTCCTCCTCCACTACCCCTCCCCTCCCCGCTCCCCCCTCCCCCCTCGCCTCCCTCCTTCCCCCCTCCCCTCTCCCCCCTCACCTCCCCACTCCCCCCTCCCCTCTCCTCCTCCGCCTCCCTCCTCTTCTCTCCTCTCCTCCTCCCCCTCCCTCCTCTTCTCCTCTCCCCCCCTCTTCTCCCCTCCCCCCCTCTTCTACCCTCCCCCCCTCTTCTCCCCTCCCCACCCTCTCCTCCCCTCTCCCCCCGTTCCTCTCTCCTCCCCTTCCTCCTCCCCTCCCTTCCCCCGCCCGGCAATGCCGGGTACTTCCCATGGCCAGCTGTACGTGGGCTGCCCCGCTAATTTCACCCCAGATTCACTTTTTTGAAATACCAACTTCCTTCCTGGAAGTCCTTGCAGTGTCCTTGTGTTTTACACTTCTCCCACCCCTCCCCCCCTTCCCACGCCTCCTCCCCCCCAAGCCCTCTCACAGATCTCCCGATGTCCCTGCTCTCAAATGTTGTGTTTGTGTGCTCCCGCTTCTCTCCCCATCTTGTCTACCTCTACCCTTATTATATGATTTGTGTGTCTGTTTGATTTTTTTGTGTGATAAATGTTAGCTCTTTCATGAGCTTCGATCCTGTATACAAAAAAACCAAAAAAAAAACCTGCACCCAGATGTTTGAGTTTGCTCTCGAATGTTTCTTGAGAACCTGTTAATGGGGTTTATCTTCTTCCTGTTGGTTAAACATGAAGCTGTCATTGTGAAATGTGAGGCATTGAACATACATCGCGTGCATCTTCTATCTATAATTCCAGTAATCTCTGTTTGTACGTCTGTACGTCTGTACGTCTGTTTGTCTGTGACCGCTGTTTCTCGACAACCACGGGTCCGATATACTTTTAACTTGCCAGGTATATTGCTGGGGACCCGAGGATGTGCCTTTTCAAGGTTTCATATTAATCGGACAATTACTTACCGAGCTATGTCCAAAAAACGATTCAACCAATCAGAGAGCAGCGAACGATCGCGTGTGCCGAACGTGGCGGGCACACTCTGCCTCGGATGGCACATTTGAGAGCGTATTCATTTATTTCACGTTTGCAAACTATGTTGGCGTTAAACTATGTTTTACAACTAATAAAAACGAATTTGCGATTCATTCGCTTTCCTGCGCGTTTGTGCACGCGATGGCGATTTCTTTACCAAACTCCGGAAGCCGTTCGCTTTGGACCAAACCATTGCATGTAAATAGAGGGGGGGGATTGTCACCGTACTCGCAAGCCGTTCGCTTTGGACCAAACCATTTCATGTAAATAGAGGGGGGGGATATAATTTTAGATATATATATAGTACGGGCATGCCCTAGTCTATCTATAATTCCAGTAATCTCTGTCTGTCTGTACGTTTGTCTGTGACCGCTGTTTCTCGACAACCACGGGTCCGATATACTTTTAACTTGCCAGGTATATTGCTGGGGACCCGAGGATGTGCCTTTTCAAGGTTTCATATTAATCGGATAATTACTTACCGAGCTATGTCCAAAAAACGATTCAACCAATCAGAGAGCAGCGAACGATCGCGTGTGCCGAACGTGGAGGACACACTCTGCCTCGGATGGCACATTTGAGAGCGTATTCATTTATTTCACGTTTGCAAACTATGTTGGCGTTAAACTATGTTTTACAACTAATAAAAACGAATTTGCGATTCATTCGCTTTCCTGCGCGTTTGTGCACGCGATGGCGATTTCTTTACCAAACTCCGGAAGCCGTTCGCTTTGGACCAAACCATTGCATGTAAATAGAGGGGGGGGGTTGTCACCACTCGCAAGCCGTTCGCTTTGGACCAAACCATTTCATGTAAATAGAGGGGGGGGATATAATTTTAGATATAGATATAGTACGGGCATGCCCTAGTACAGCTAATTACAGGTTACCTGCAAAAGGCTCAATGTCTGGAATGGTGAACAATATTGTTTCTTTGCTCGAGCTTGTTGACTGTTCGTCTCTCAGGGTTATTCAAGTTATTTTGCTTGCGATTTTTATAATTAATGGGTAATGGATGGAGAAAAGTAATTAATGTAAGAATGAGGTTATTGGTAGGTCGTGCATTTCAGCAAATGATGGAGCAGTTGGTTTTCATTGTTGTTGCCTTTTTGGACATCTGAAAGTAAAACTGTTTGGATGAGTTCACACTTTTTACCTCCGCTACCAAAGGTGGATGGAGGTTATGTTTTCACCCCTGTCTGTTTGTCCATTTGTTTATTTGCTTGTTTGTTTGAGAACAAAACATCTCAAAAAGTTGTGGACGGATTCGGACGACATTTGGCAGAGATGTAGCGTATGTCACAAGGACGAAATGATTCGATTTGGGTGAAGATCCAGATTCAGATCCGGCTACTGTAATTTTTTAAATTAGTCTTCACCATTAGGAGATAGGGCCAAAAACGATACATAGCATGATATCTCCAAAAGTTGTGGACGGATTTGGACGAAACTTGGTGGACCGGTTGGGTGTCTGACAAGGACAAAGAGAGTCGATTTTGGTGAAGATCTCAATATGGATTCGGATATGAGAATTGTTTAATTTTTTAAGTGATTCTTCGCCATTGGGAGATTGGGCCAAAAACGATACATAGCAGGATATCTCAAAAAGTTATGGATGGATTTGGACGAAACTTGGTGGACAGGTTGTGTGTGTGACAAGGAAGAAACGATTCGATTTTGGTGAAGATCTGAATGTGGATTCGGAGATGAGATTTATTTAATTTTTTAAGTGATTCTTCACCATTGAGTGATATGGCCAACCAGGCCGGAGGCTCTCTACTGAGTGCCGTTCTAGTTTTTCCCGTTTTGGATGCTTTGGAGACAATTCCTCCTCGACATCAATAATTATCTTTCGGCTTTCTTGAAATACTACTTTACTGACAGTTCTGCTTTCTACCATCAAATTCCCAACACTCGTTTGGTAAAGATCAAAACTTTGTCCACATCTTGGAATGTGACTTTTTGACCCGGACATATCATATACTTACCCTAGCTTTTCGGAAAGTGCATCACACGAATCCTCACTTCGTTATTTTGACGATGGAGGAGCTGAACATCAAAGAATTGTGGGGTGAACAAATTAAAACTGGAGATGTGGCGATAAAGGTCACGCGAAAAGATCTCGCGAGATCACGGCGAGGTCACGTCTTTTCGAAGCTGGTCCATGCGCTCACGCTTTCGAAGCTAAGTAATCTTTCACAATTGTGTTTTTGTCGAGACTGTATCTATCTTTCGGTGTTTGTACCTATAGCGTATCTTTAGGAAAATTTTCGGTGCTAATTTTTCGTACATGTATACACAATCGTCGGTTAATGCGTATCGAGTATTCTGAGGCCTAGTACTCGTAGGCTTAGGCTACTGTACCGTCTCCGACCTTGTGGTTTTGTTTTTCTCTCAGCGGTTCGTCGAATGCGCTGCAATTATTTTCGTTCTCTGTTTCGTCCCAGTCGTTCACCCCATACCTCCTTGTTTAATATCTCTACTCAAAAAAAAACAACCCCCCAAAAATATTTCCTTCTCAGGTCTTATTCGTTTATTTGTTGTTCTTACTTGTTCGTTCGTTCTTCGTTCACGTTGTTCGCGATCACGCGATCACGTGGTTAGAAATGTATAATCTCTCCCCCGAACAACTATTTTCTCTCATATATTATAACACCTTTTTCTTCTTCTCCTACAAAAGGATGCTTTCGTCTTGCTCACCAAATCTATTCATTCCAAAAAAAAATAATAATACCATCTCTCACAGTTCCTCTTTTCTACATTCCCTAAACTCTCCAGAACTCCACCCCTCCTTCAGCTTCCTCAAACGTATTTTTGACTCGAAGGTCTCAAACTCATTTTGCAAAAAATGTTCGTTTCCCATGAATCGTACACTTTTCAAAATCCAATCTCACCCCTCCCCTCCAAATCTTCCCCATCCCCCCTCCCCTCCAAAACTTCCCCATCACCCCTCCCCTCCAAATCCTCCCCATCACCCATCCCTTTCAAATCTCCCCCCGTGCCCCTTCCCTCCCCTCCCTCCTAAACTCCCCCCACACCCCTCCCCTCCGAGACTCTCCCTCGCTCCTCCCCTCCTAGACTCCCCTCTCACCCCTCCTCCTCAAAGCATCCTCCCTGCTTCTTCCCCCTTCCAACTTTCACCTTCATCTCCACCAACCTTCTGCCTCGCTCTTCCCCTTCCTCAAATAACACCTCACTGTGCCTCACCCAATCTCCAACAAACCTTTTGTCTGCCCCATTCTTCCCTTTCTCCAAGCCATTCTGAAATCTCTGAAATCTCTGACACACCTTCAACAGCTCTCCCTACCTCTTCCTCCACTTCCACATCTTACCCTACCCCTCCCCTCCCTGTTCTGTACCCGATGCTCCCCCTTCCTCTTCATTAACGGTATGGACCTCAAACATCCGGGTCCTTCGCTCCAACTTGACTGATCTCTCCATACAGGTTGCTCTTGACAAACCAGATGTGATCTGCTTAACAGAAACTTTCCTCCTTCATGATGTCTCTGATGCCTTGGTATCTCTCCCAGGTTACTCCCTCCTCCGGTATGATAGACCTGAGCCTCGTCCTGCAGGTGGGGTTGCTATCTTTATAAAAAAAAACTCTCTTCCTCACTCACCCTCCACTGCCCTCTCTCCACCTCACCCCCAGGAATACCTTTGGCTACGGCTTCCCCTTCGCTCCCACCTTTTGTTCATATGTGTGTTGTACCGTCCACCAAACAGTGATGACTCCATCTACATCTCGCTGTCTGATAATATGGACCAACTTCTATCCACCCATCCCAACTCTCTCTTCCTCATATGTGGTGATTTCAATTGTCACCATGCCAGTTGGCTGGGTGTGGGTACCTCTCTCACCAGCCATGGCTCTTCAGCAAAGGACTTCTGCGACTCACTGGGACTGACACAATCTGTCAATTTCCCGACCCGGATCTCAGTCAACGGAGCATCTTCTCTTCTGGACTTGGTTATGACTAACTTCCCTGAAAATGTCTGCTGCCTGCTCCAATCGGCTCATCTGATCATGTGCTTGGCAAAGTGGACATCGCTCTGACCATTCTCAGAGAGCCTCCTCAGCGTCGACGAGTCTGGCATTTCACTCAGGCCAACTGGCACGGTCTTCAAGCAGCCATCAATCATCTGGACTGGTCTCCCATCTCTACCGCCTCTGACATCAACTCATCCTGGGAATTCTTTCAAAGTAAATTGCTCTCTCTCATGCACAGATTTATCCCATCTCGTCTTCAGTTGTCATACCCTTCCTCCCATCCATGGTACACGGAATCTTGTGGTGAGGCTGTTGCCCTGAAACAACTTGCTTTCGTCTCCTGGAAAGCAAATCCAACAGAAGGAAATCTCATTTCCTTTCACAAAGCCCGAAACAAGTGTGTGTCCACCCTCAGGAGAGCCAGGAAACAATATCTCACCATTCTCAAGACCGAACTCTCTTATCTGTCTCCCTCTTCCAAATCCTGGTGGTGTCTGGTCAAATCTGTTTCTGGTGTTTGTTCCCCCTCCATCCCCTCCCTCACCTCAAACGGCTTAACGGCTGACTCCGCATGTGAAAAAGCTGAATGCCTCAACTCTGTGTTTGCCTATAAATCTTGTGTCCCAAACCCATCCCTCTCTGTACCCACCGTACCCAGTCATACCCAGCTGCTCCTGGACTCTGTGTCCTTTCCTCCTGACAAGATGGAAAAGTTTCTGTCAACCCTCGACTCTGATTCTGCAACTGGTCCTGACGGCATCAGCCCACGGGTCCTAAAATCATGTTATTCCGCTCTTTCACTCCCTCTTTCTGTTCTCTTCACCCTCTCTTTTGCTCAAGGTCATCTGCCATGTGCTTGGAAATCAGCCAACATCACCGCTTTGCACAAAAAAGGTGCAAAAACAGATCCTAGCAACTACAGTCCAATCAGTCTTCTCCCAATTATCAGCAAAGTCATGGAATCCATCATTGCTTCAGATATGAAATCTTTCCTCTTCTCCAATGGCTTGATCTCTGATCATCAATTTGGTTTCAGACCTGGTCACTCTACTCTGGACATGCTGCTTCTGCTTTCTCAACAATGGATGGAGGTCCTCAACGCCAAACAGGAAATTAGAGCTGTCTCCCTTGACATTTCACGTGCCTTCGATACGGTCTGGCACCCTGCTCTGCTCACCAAACTCTCCTCCTTTGGTATCCATGGAAATCTCCACGCATGGCTGGCAGACTTCCTCTCTGGTCGTAGTCAACGTGTGGCCTGAATGGGTTTCTCTCATCTCCTCTTCCTGTTCAGGCTGGAGTTCCCCAAGGTAGTGTTCTGGGCCCTGTGCGTTTTCTGGTCTTCATCAATGATCTCTCTGACTCTCTTGAAAATCCTCTCTATCTCTTTGCTGACGACTCTACTCTCTGTCACCCCATTCCTCATCCCTCAGATCGGCAGTCTGCAGCCTCCTCACTCTCTGCAGACCTGGACAAAATCACAGACTGGGCAAACAAATGGAACATGTCTTTCAATCCTGATAAATCTCACACTCTTACGATGTCTCTCCGAAAAGACCGACTGGACAACCCTCCCATCCACTTTCTGAATAATCCTCTCCAAGAAGTTCTGTCACTCAAGCTTTTGGGTCTCACTATTTGCCATGATCTTTCCTGGGAAAACCACATTTCAAATCTGGCCTCCAAAGCCAGTCGCCGACTGGGCATCCTCCGTCGTGCGAAGTCCTTCCTTGGCACACCTGAGCTCCTCACCACATACAAGGCTTTCATCCGCAGCTCTATGGAATACTGCTCTCCCCTCTGGTCTGGTGCTCCTGCCTCACACCTAGCTCGTCTTCACGCTGTTGAAACCAAAGCGTTCAGAATCATTGGAATCTCCCGCGATGAAGCTAACTCCAAGGGCCTTTCACTCACTCACCGCAGGCAGGTTGGTGGTCTTTCCGTCTTCTACCGACTCCTCTCTGGCCTTGCCCCCCCCAGCTCTCTCTGGGCTCTGTCCCCCAAATATTCCTACAGGTCGCACAAGATCTGCCTGCAACCCTCTTATGGTTAAACTGCCAAAATCAAGACTTTCTGCTCACCTTCACTCCTTCAATCCTCTTTTCTCCCGCCTCTGGAACAAACTCCCCCACTCTCTTCAATCCTACTCCACCCTCCAGGTCTTTAAAACAGCTGTTCACCACCATCTCTTATCCTCCCCCATCCAAAACCTTGATCTTTTCTACCCCCGCTAATTTCGGTCCCCTTGTGTTTTATACCTCTCCCCCCGCCCCCCCCTTCCCACACCTCCTCCCCCCCAAGCCCTCTCCCTCCCACACTTCTCCCTGCTCTCAAATGTTGTGGTTGTGTGCTTCCCCTTCTCTCCCCATCTTGTCTTCCGCTCCCTCTTTTTGTATATTTTGTTTGTCTGGTTGATTTGTTTGTGAAATAAATGTTAGCTCTTTCACGAGCCTCGATTCAGTATACAAAAAAAAAAAAAAAAAAAAAAAAAAAAAAAACTTCGACTTGAGACAGACAAACAGACGAGACTAGATTGAATAGAACAGCTCCGAGTGAGACGTTGAATTAGACAAATACTATATAAGAGAGGGTGCTGAAAAGTAATGCCTCTTATTCCTTTTCTCCAAAACAGGTAAAGATATTCGAATCAGCACAGGAACAATTTGCAATGTGGATAAGTGATAAAATTAATGTATCATTTGTGCTTTCAGACAAAGAGCACCACAACCAATGCTTAACATTTTGAGTTTGACAAAGACTTCTTGGCCTTAGAGTTTGTAAAGTGTAAACTATTGAAAGAATCTCCTTCCCAATAACTATTGAAAATTGCTTTCCTAGTGATTGCTCTTGGTCGACGCCCTTGTCCTTCCTCACTTTGTCTCACCAGGAAGAGCCACTTAGAGGGTTCCGAGTGGCCGAGCAGCTGGACTACCTGAAACGGTTACACAAGGTTCATCATCGCTCTGTTCTGAGGGACATCTACGTTATGCTTGGCCTGAAGCGCTTCTACTCAGAGGACTGTTAGGATCACCTCGAGATATGCACACTGACCTCTGAGCTGTCTAGCCTCGATTGGAATATCGACCCGGCTATAAACTGTCATCCTTGTGTTTCGCAAGCAGGGCGATTCATCAATGTGTGTGCCATCCCTCTGATGAATGTTGAACAGGGCGTCGTCCCGTCTCCCAGCGTTAGTTGGTGGATGTCAAGGATCCCACGGTTACCTTTGCGAAGAGTTGATGAGCTATACCATGGGCAAATTTCAAATTTCTGATCTAATCTACATCAGTTGTGCCCCCAGCAAAGATGCAACAGCCACTTTCTGCATACAAAATTAGTGAAACAACATTAACTCGACATTTATTCATCTTTGGCTTGTTCTTTCTTAACATAGAAAGCCGAGGTTCATGGAGGAGTGAAACAACAGAGTATATGAGGCCGTTTCGACAGGCACAAAAGAGAACAAGTGGACTTAAACAAGATCATCAAAGGAAACAGGTGACCTGCAACCTTGCAGCAGTTGTCACCGTTTCATCACCTCCTGGTCATCGTCGTCTTCATTCGTTCATATGCAGCACAAGGCTGCGGGGTAGCATCAATGGCTGAGGGCCGGAATTTGCTCATGGTGCTGGCGATCGCTCGCCTCGTCTTTGAGAAGGACACCATGGATTATTTAACGTCTAAGAACGAATTCAAGCAGACAGGAAGCCTGTTTAACGTCCATCCGAGGGACGGCACATACATTGATGAATAGCCCAGTCTGTGAAACACTGGGGTGACAGCTCAGAGCTGGGTCGGGATTTGAACCCAGGCTAGACAGCTTAGAGGCGAGTGTGCGTACCTCCCTGTCAGCCCACGCTGTCATTATTATCCTATTTTCCTTATATCAGATCACATTGTGTTTATCACTTTAAAAATCTGAGTAGTCCAAAGCGTGACCTCTACATCACCTCATGAATACTTCACTCCGAAGCTGCCCGACCATCTCATGTTACTTCAATACAACCTGGATACAGTACAATATATCCTGATTTTGGAACATTTTAAAAGATAATTTTTATATATATTTTTCAGAATTGATGTGGATGATGAAAATAAAATCCGTACACTATTGAGGATTTATAAGGTGATTTCATTTTTTGCTTTGGGGTGAGGTGAGGCAAGAGGTGAGTGGTGAGCGATGGGGGTGAGGGTGCGAGTTGAGAGATATAAAATGTAATTTAAAAAATATCTCAGATTATATTTTCTCATTGTTTCTTTAATATAGGATACAGCCGTGGCCAAAAATATTGGCACCATTACACTTTTTTCAAATAACTCACAATTTTCTCTAAAAATAAGTTGAAATTGACAAAAGTATATTTTCGTCTCCACAATTCTTTATTTCACTGTTAATATTATAGAACCTTTGTCAAACCAGAAATCAGAAAATAAAAAGAAATGGCATTGACAAAATTATTGACACCCAAGACTTAATATTTGGTGGCATGGCCTTTGGACAAAATAACTGCAATCAAGAGGCAACACAGCAACCCCAAAACATCACTGAACCTCCTCCATGTTTGACTGCAGGGAAGGTGTTCTTTTCTTTGAAGACTTCATTTTGTTTTCTGTAAACATAGAGATGATGTGCTTTACCAAAAAGCTCTAATTTGGTCTCATCTGTGTCCACAGGACATTCTCCCAGAAGGAGTTTGGCTTGTTCAGGTGTGTTTTGTGAAACTCCAGTCGGGCATTCTTATGTCTCTCTCTCAGCAATGGTGTCCTGCCATAGAACCCCCTTTCATTGAGTTGGCGACGGATGGTGTGAGTTGAAACTGTCGTACCTTGTGTCTGAAGGTCAGCTTGAATCTGTTTGGCAGTTGATTGAGGTGCTTTCTCCACCATTCGAACAATTCTTAACTGCCATCTTCCATCAAGTTCTCTCTTGCGTCCACATCCAGGGAGGTTGGCTACAGTGCCATGGGCCTTAAACTTCCTCATAACATTGCGTACGGTGGACACGGGAACATCAAGGTCTCTGGAGATGGACTTGTAGCCTTGAGATTGTCCATGCTTGGCTAAAATCTTGTGTCTGACGTCCTCAGACAATTCTCTGGTTTTCTTTCTTTTCTCCATGCTCATTTCTCTCATGCTCCACACACAGTGACACAAAACAGCAGAATGACTCCTTTTCTCCATTCAAACTGGTTGAATGAGGGATTTTTTATATTGCAGGCACCTGCAACTCACCACAGGTGAGTTCAATTCCAAAGTAAAGGAGAATCACCTGCTTGAAATCTAATTATTTCTAACAACTTTTAAAAGGTGCCAATAATATTGTCCGGGCCATTTTAGGATTTCTGTGTGGAATAAGCTAAGATTTAGTTGTTTTTACCATTGAAAATGTCTTCTAGCAGCCATTAAAATTGGTTTAAAATACCCATAGTCGGTGTAGTACACTGTTTATTCTACCAGGTGAGTGCCAGGAGTATTGCCCCTATGTTTTTGTTTTGTTCCACTGTAAACCAAAGAAATACATATGTGGATACCAAAAGATTTTTTACTTTCAACAATATTTTGGAAGAAATGGTGCATTATTTGAAAAAAAGTGCAAGGGTTCCAATAGTTTTCGCCACGACTGTAGGCATGTGACGAAACAAAGTTCTTGTGTGTAGTTCCTGGGATTGTAAAACAAGTACTGTATGTGACTAAAGGAAGGAGAAAATGTACTGGTTCGTCCACATGTCTTGCTACCCCCATGTATGGTTTTATGCAATTGGAATTTATTCCATAAACTGGAATATTTTAATGACGTATCATTTTTAGTACTGTTTTTATTCACGGCACAAAGCAACCTCATGAACATTACAACTGATAAGAGTTTGATGTTTGCTAGCAGGGTAACATGGGCATCCTTTAGAGACGGGAACAATAAACTTTGCAGTTACAAGCCTGTAATGCATGTCACATGACAACTGCACCCATCCTAAAAGGGGGAGGCAGCAGCGAGCAATGTTCAGCCATAAGCACAGAGCCAGACATTAAAAATTGTTATAAATGGGAATTGAAAGGTGAGGGAGAGAAAGGTAAATAAAGAGCAATTAAGGAAAATAATGAATTTACTTATTCTAACTTTCCGAGTAAACATTTCCGCATGAAAACTATACCTTTCAAATATATTTTGCCCTACTCTTGCTCGTTTTCTTTAACTTCACTGTCCTCATTTTATCAAAACAAAAAATGGAAATATCAATGTAAAGTCACTTAATCGGGCATTGGGCCATGACATGCCACCTGTATGCGCCATGGCCTAGAATCCACCAGCGTCTGGAATTCTGCAGGAGGGATGCGGCACAATTCTTCCACGAGAAAGTCAATCAACTCACACCTGTTTGATGGAGGTGGAAAACGCTTTTTCACGCGTCGTACCAGAATCTTCTACTATATAAGAGAGGTGCCTGTCTGTGTGTGCGTCTGTCTGTTTGTTTGTTGCCTTTTTTCTCAGAGATGGCTGACGGATCTTCGTCAAACTTTCAGAGATTCATCAGTGAGTGCCTGAGAGTGTTTTAGGTAAAAAACAAACAATTTTTTTTTTTTAAAATAGAAAAGTTCGTTTTCCCCTTCCCCCCACTCCCCATTTCCCCCCTCTCCCCTCCCCTTCCCCTCCTCCCTCCCCCTTCCCCTCCGCCCTCCCCTACCCCCCTCCACTCCCCCTTCCCCCCTCTACTCCCCCTGCCCCCCCTCCACCCCTCCCCTTCCCCTTCCTCCTCTCCCTGTACCCCCTCTTCCCCCCTACCCCCCCTGTACACCCCTCCCCCCCCCTGCCCAACGCAATGCTAGTATACCATAAATGCTCGGCGTATGGATAACATCAGTGTCATGCTCATCAAACCATTGAGTGACCACACGTGCTCTGTGAATGGGGGCATTGGGTTTTAATGGCCTAAGCCTTTATTATAAAAAGTTTTTTTTTTAAACATAAACTTTTAAACCTGAGGAATCAAAACTAAGTCCATAATGAAAAATCAAAACCATAATCACAACCTATTCAATGACAATAAATCAAAACAATAATCAAAATAAGTCAATAACAATGAAACAAAAGAGTTCAGTAACAAATAATTCAAATAAATCCCCAACGGTCCATCTCATCCTGCTCCAGCATTACCCAGGCCCTGGATGGGCCACGCTATGCATAAGGGGCTTTGTGCCCCACAGGCTCATTGGGTTTGAAGTGCCATCCATACTTGCTTTGTGGAGTCCTGCCCAGGGGAGCCTTTCCTTTATCCTGACCCCTCCTCCGGTGCTTTCCCATTGTCCATTCACCATTTCAGTGTCCGCGTAGCTGGAGGAGGAGCCATCACCATCGACCTCCAGCAGCAGTGTCTTTTGCACAGGGGCTGTTATTTCCAACTCCACCACCGGAGTGACATCAACCTCCACTCCCACCTCAGTGGACTGAGGTCGTCTGCTGGCACCCAGCGTGACCACATCCAGGTCATCTGCTGGTTATGGGATTGGTGCTGCAGTTTCCAGCTCCTCTCCCTCCTTGGAGGCTGGGGAATAGGAAACAGCAGCCACAAGGCCCGCACTTGTCTCTGGGGCAACACCCCCAACCGCAGATGCACACATCCTGCTAGCGTAGCTCTGCGGGCAGGAGTGGAAGGTGTGCCCTGGTACACCACAGAGGTTGCACTGTACCTGGGCGGTGCTGTGCTTCCTCAAATGTCTCAATTGGCACACTGCTTGCAAAATAGTTCTTTGTGACCTGATTGGCCACGCCTGTGGCATATTTTTGGCCGTCCTGTGTCGAATACCTGCCCACGGTCCATCCCAATCACTATCCCATTCGGGATATGAGTGACCGTGCCATCATCCTTTACCCAGAACTTGTCGTGATATTGTCGAACCAGGTGCATCTACCCAAACCATTTTTAACATCGACGTATTTGTGACAACCAAAACTTATCATAATCACTCATGCTCTTGTTGTAGAGGCAGACCATCACGACCCTTTCATGGTCAGAGAGGGCCTCGACCGCCCAATCAGCCAGGGATCCAGCTCACCGAGCGGCAGTCTACCACACCCAAAACTCGGCAAGCCTGCCAGCGGACTAGAAGGACACGTCAAACCCACGAGCCAATGAAATGAGGAAGTAAAAATCCTCAACCTTAAACCCCAGCATGCCCAACACTACAGTCCGACCAAATACCTCACTTTGTGGTACAGCTCTTTCATTCGTAAACACAAAGCGGATGCAGTCATGGTGCCTGTTTGCCATGCCAGGGTCCTGGGGAGGGCGGGGTATGACACTCGGATTGAGGTGGGAGAGGGAGGGAGGAAAATGGTAGCAGGGGAAGCGAGAGGCTCGTCCTGCCTGGTGGGCGAGGCCCGCCCGACAGGAAGAAGGCCGGGAAGAAACAGGAAGGGAAGGACGAACAAAAACGCAGGACTAACAGGACAAAAAGTATAAGATAAACAAATACTGGAGATGGGGAAATAAAACGCGTGCAGAACAAACACAACTAGAACGTCACTCAGTAGAGCGCATACTCCCGCCGTGGGTCAAGTTGGAATAATACGTTTTGTTTAACATCCCCTCTCCCCAAAACAATAAATGAAAAAGAAAGTAAGCCCTAACTGTCAGAGAATTTATTTTGATATATCTCGGAATTAGAGGAGAAAAACATCATTTAAGAAAAAGAATAAAACCTTTAATGCAGTAAAACAGAAAAAAAAATTCCCCCAAAAATTCCCCAAACAAATTCCTGGATCCGGAATAATATCCTGAGCTTCACCAAAAACTAATCAATTCTTCCTTATCCCAAGGGCAATCATCCCACCAACCTTCATCCAAATCCGTTCAGAACTTTTCCAGATATCTTGTTTACAAACACACGAACATACGAACACACACACACACACACACACACACACACACACACACACACACACACACACACAGACACGATCGAATGCATTATTCCCTAGTGGGAGTAACAAGGCTAACAGATGCTCAATGCAGGAACTCGAGGAAAGAACCTCCTCTTGCAGTCATTCTCGCTCATAATTATAGGCAACCAGGCCAGTGCAGCAATTTTATACATGACCCTAAATAACACATGGGCCACACCTGTGGACATGGAAGCTGTTTCTAGGTGTGGTGACATTGTATCCAAGTTGCGACCCAGGCGCCATTACCGCTTCTATCCACTACGTGGCCACTATAAGAACTTGGCTCCAAAGTGAGAAGCACAGTCCTGAGACATTTATCATGCTTTATCCACGTGTGTGCTTTGAATGGTAAGGGAACTACTTTGCATATCGCTTGCTCGCGTGCTTGAATATGATACTCTTTCTTGCTCATATGTTTGTCATATATTGATCCTATGATTGCCAATTCTCTTTCAGATATTGCTGGTTTTCGATACTCATTAAACACACCTTCTGAGACACTGTTGTAGATCTCATTATTTTACAACACTTAATCAGTATCGAAACTACTACCATCATCCAAGATCAACATGACCCACAAGCTTTTACAGTTGCCCACATTCGGAGCGGACCCACAAACTGCGGACGCTCCGAGCCAGCTCAAGCATTGGCTCAGTCTGCTGACCAGCTACCTGCAAGGGCATACCGACATCACGGACGAGGTGAAGCACACGGTGCTTAACTCCCACATGTGACCCACGTCGTTCACGACTACATATCCCATTGTGCGACCGACGACCTCGCCGTGGTGGAGCTGCGCGCCATCTATATCAAGCCGCAGAATGTCATTCACACGCGGTACCAGCTCACCTCGAGGAAGCAGGACGCTTCGGAATCCCTCACTCATTTCGCCCAAGAATTGCGTCGTCTTGGCAAAGAATGTGCACATGAGGCCAGAACCCACGAGCAGATGTGCGATGATTTGATGTGCGATGCATTCATTTCTGGAATTTACCCTACTAGCATCCGGCAACGTCTGCTGGAAAAGCCGAACCTGACGCTGAAGCAGGCACTCGATCAGGCTCTTGTGCTTCACGAAGCTCAGGCACAATCGGAGGTGTACGGCCGGCCCTACGTTACAGCGGGGCTCACTGAAGAGCGGTGCTCGGAGACCGATGTTGCTACAGAGTGCGCTGCTCCCAACGCGCAGCCCGAGATGGCGGAGGTGCTCGGAGCCGAAGGTACGAGCCTCACCGTGACCACCTCGGCTGGGAGCAATGCTAAGTGCTTCTTCTGCGGCAACAGAAACCATCTCCGTACCGCGTGCCCGGCCCGCAAAGTTTCTTGTCATACTTGTGGCCGAAAGGGCCACTTTGCAAAAGTATTGCAATCGGGGCGCGGGCAGCGCCCCCGACCAACATTGGCCGGCATCAACACGATGCGTATGGCACGCGCATCGCCCCAGGCTATCCCGGCTCAGTCCGGACCTGGTGGGCTGACCAGAGCCGTCGTCCCAGCCCTGATTGAGGGGCAGACTGCTGGAGCTTTGGTCGACACGGGATCGACTGAGAGTTATGTCGATATGGGCCTCGTCCTTCGTCATGGATGGCCGATCCTGGGAGGATCGCGCTGAATCTTCATGGCATCGCAATCGTTATGGATGTGCACAAAGGGTGAATGCTGTGCAAAGCTAGTAATTAATGGTAAAATGTACCCTGATGTTCGCCTAATGGTACTGCCCACCTTATGCGCCGAAGTTCTATTAGGGCACGATTTTCTCGAGCGCCACAGCCGCTTAGAAATGACATTTGGGGGAGATGACACACTCTCGGTCTGCGCCCTGGTAGGTATGTCTAATGAACCGATGACCTTATTTCCGAACCTAACTACGGATTGCGCCCCAATTGCGATCAAATCCCGGCGTTACTCCCGGGCTGATGCACAATTCATTTCTGAGGAGACGAGCAAACTCCTCCGTGAAGGCATAATCGAGCCCAGCCGCTCCCCTTGGCGTGCGCAAGTTTTGGTCGTGCAGTCCGAAAATCATCGCAAGCGCATGGTAATTGATTATTCACAAACCATAAATAGATTTACGCACCTGGATGCCTACCCGCTACCAGGATTGGATTCTCTGGTTCGACAGGTCGCTCAATATAGCGTGTACAGCACTCTCGATCTCCGGAGTGCGTATCATCAAATCACAATCGCGGAAGCCGACAAAATTTATACAGCTTTTGAATCTGGACAGAGGTTGTATCAATTCACGCGTTTGCCCTTCGGCATTACAAATGGGGTTTCGCTTGCTTCCAAAGAGCCATTGACGACATTATTACCAAAATTACCGAAGAACGATTAACAGACATTTTTGTTTATTTGGATAATCTGACGGTCTGCGGCTATGATCAGGCTCATTATGACGCGAATTTGCAATGCTTCCTCCAGGTGGCGCGAAAGTACAGTCTGACATTTAATGAGAACAAATGTCGCTACTCCTCCAGGACGATTGATCTCCTGGGGTACACTGTGGCCCAAGGAACCATAACACCTGACAAGGAACGTCTGCGCCCTTTGCTCGACATGGCGCCGCTGCATGATCGTGCTTCTTTGAAGCGTGCGCTCGGGCTGTTTGCACATTATTCAAAGTGGGTCAAAAATTACTCTGAGAAGCTCCGTCCCCTCGTTGATTGTAAAACATTCCCTCTGCCTCCCGCTGCCAAGGTCGCCTTCCAGGGACTGAAGTCCGACATAGCTGGCGCCGTGGTGTCTTCTATTGATGATAACATCCCCTTTGTCCTCGAGAGTGCGTCGGACCATGCCATCGCTGCCACGCTCTCTCAAGGGGGGAAGCCGGTGGCATTCTTCTCAAAGACGTTTTCCTCCGCTGAGAGGCGTCATTCTTCTGTGGAGAAAGAAGCGTACGCAATAGTTGAGTCGATTCGTCAGTGGAGACCATACTTGCTAGGCAAACACTTTGATGTCATCACCGATCAGCAGAGTGTTGCTTTCATGTATGACACACGACATGCCCAGTGCATTAAGAATGAGAAAATCACTCGCTGGCGCATAGAGCTTGCTGATTACAGCTTTGGTATCATATACCGCCCTGGGCGGGAGAATCACACAGCAGACGCTTTATCCCGACCAGGTGTTTGTGCGAGTCTAACCTCCTTCGAGGATTTACGTGTTCTTCATGAAACCTTGTGTCACCCCAGGGGGTGACATTGGCTCATTTCGTGCGTAGCCGCAATTTGCCCTACTCTGTCGAGGACATTGGTCGTCTGTGCCGCACTTGCCCTGTTTGCGCTGAACTCAAACCTCGCTTCTATAAACCACACATGGGGACGTTGATTCAGGCTACTAAACCTTGGGACAGATTGGCGATGGACTTCAAAGGACCTCTACCAGCCTCCGGTACCTCACGTTACCTCCTCACAATTGTGGACAAGTACTCCAGATTCCCTTTCACCTTTCCATGCAGCGATATGTCCGCGGCTACGGTTATCCGATGTCTGCAATATCTGTTTTCAATGTTTGGGAATCCGGGGTATGTGCATACCGACAGAGGTGCGGTGTTCTTGCCGCAGGATGTGAGGGCATTTCTGTTGCAGTTGTTACATATTTATGTGAATGTATGTGAATTACCATTCAGGTCTTTGCTTATCCGTGTGTAGTATATTAAGTTGTTGTGTAGTTGTTGTGGTTGGAGGGTCAGGAGCCCTTCTGAGGGAGTGGCCGGAAACGGAAGTGACCGGAAACGGAAGAGAAAAAGACACGAGGAAAAAAGGACGAGTATTATTCTTCCTCGCCCCGCTCCGACCAAAAGGTGGGATCGACCTTGCGCTGCGTGGAAAAGCGGCGTTCCGATCCGAAGCCTGTCTGGCGAGAGGAATTACCGGGAATTGTACCTGCCCGGTGGAGACGGCAAGTTGACGTGGGGCCGTGCATCGACCCCGCGCCTGGCCTCGTTCGCGGCACCGTCCAAACAGACGCGTGCGGGTCGCACGTTGGGGCCTAACCCGCCTTGCAAGCGGCGTGGGGTTTGGCTTGCTTTACCGTATCCGCCTCGCGTGGCCACGAGGGGCTGCAGCCACGGTGCCTGGTACGATACCTGCCCGGTGGAAACACGTCCACCCGGGGTTCGTTCTACCGCCCGAGTGCGGTGACGGCGACCATCATCTTGGTCAGGAGGGGCCCAGAGACATTGTGCGGGACCGAGACCAAAAGGGTGTCGTGAGTACTCACCGGGACACACGTATATAAGATGGCCATCTTACTCATAGGAAAGTGCTTGTGAATTGGGAATTGTTGATGGTTGTATATGGTTGATTGCTCGGGGAAAATCTCCGTGGTTGTGTCATTGCAATTGTATGGTCATTCCCATTGAAATATATCCTTGAACGTCAGTTGTCTCTGGGGTGAAATTCATAGGGATTGCGTGGCGAAAGCGCATATTTAATACAGCTTTCTGGCGAAGTTCCTCTCACGGTCCGGGGGTCACCGAGACCAGGTATTCACCGAGGGGACCACGTAACAGAATTGGGGGCTCGTCCAAATTACGATTTGCGGTTTCGCAATTGGGTCTACGTCCGGGATTTAAAATTGTATAAAATAATAAAATAATAATTTTTTTATTAATTAAAATTTATTAATTAATTATTAATTGGTAAAAAAAATTTTTTTTGAGAAATTGGGGTAAAGTCTTGGGTGAAGGTTAACAGGTGTTAACGATAGGCACCATGGCGTTTGTGGCACAGAACTTTGGGGTAACCCCGAGTGAGGCACAGTTCCGAGCGTTGCTAAAGTCGGACCTCTTGAAATTGGCCAAACATTTTAACTTGGAGGTCCGAACTAATTTGAGGAAGGCAGAGTTGCAGGCCACGGTGATACAATCTATGGTGGGATTAGGAACATGGGACGAGTTAGCCTGGGAGTGGCTACCCGAAGAACCAGAAGACGTTGAGCTCCGGAAACTGGAGTTGCAATTACGGAGCCAGGAACGGATCAAAGAAGAAGAAAGGAAAGCAGAAGAGAGGAGAGAAGAGAAACAAGCAGAGGAAAGGAGAGTGGAACGAGAACTCCAGGAAAGGTTAAAAGAAGAAGAAAGGAAAGCAGAAAAGGAAAGAGCAGAAGAAGAAAGGAAAGCAGAAAAGGAAAGAGCAGAAGAAGAAAGGAAAGCAGAAAAGGAAAGAGCAGAAGAAGAAAGGAAAGCAGAAAAGGAAAGAGCAGAAGAAGAAAGGAAAGCAGAAGCGAGGAGAGAAGAGAAACAAGCAGAGGAAAGGAGAGTGGAACGAGGACTCCAGGAAAGGTTAGCAGAAGAAGAAAGGAAAGCAGAAGCGAGGAGAGAAGAGAAACAAGCAGAGGAAAGGAGAGTGGAACGAGAACTCCAGGAAAGGTTAGAAGGGAGAAAAGCAGAGGAGAGGAGAGCTGCAAGGGACCTCGAAGCAGAGGAGAGAAAAGCGGAAAGGGAATTAAAGGAACGTGACATGGAGCTTCAGCAAGAAATCAAATTCAAGGAGCTGGAGTTAATGAGAGAACGGGGAGAGGCACCACCCTTGCTGACGGGGTCGACACCTAACCAGAAAACCTGGGATGTGGGCAGACATGTGAGGCTGGTTCCACCGTTCAGTGAAAAGGAAGTCGCGAAATTTTTTCCACACTTTGAGAAAGTGGCTCGACAATTAAACTGGCCGGAGGAGGCCTGGACCATACTCGTGCAAAGTGTGCTGGTGGGGAAAGCTCAGGAAATTTATTCGGCGCTACCAATGGACCAATGTGCAGATTATGAGGTACTGAAGAAGCACATCCTCAAGGCCTATGAGTTGGTTCCGGAAGCTTACAGGCAAAAATTCAGGAATGCCAGGAAGAGGGAGAGTGAGACCCATGTGGAGTTTGCCAGAGTGAAAGAAAACATGTTTGATCGGTGGTGTGAGTCAAAAGGAGTCGGGAAAGACTTCGAGACATTGCGGGACTTGATCCTGGTGGAGGAATTCCAGCAGTGTGTCCATGAGGACATCAAAGTGTACCTGCAGGAAAAGAAGGTACCAAAGTTGTGGGACGCAGCCACCATGGCAGATGATTATGCCTTAACCCACCGAATAGGGGTCCACGAACCTAACTCCTCGCCTAGATCTCCGCAGGGGAGGTGGGGAACAGCAGGTGCGGAGAACGACCATACATGGCGGCGGCCTCGAGATGATTATGGGGACAACTACGATACCCCACCGGTTCGAAATCAGAGGGATGCGGGCCCAAGACAAACTTATAGTTCGGGGGGCCCGAGGCAGACCCCGAGGTTTTCCTCCGGGCCTACTTGTGCGTTTTGCAAGAAACCTGGACACTTGATGTCCAGTTGTTACCTCATGAAAAGGGACAACCCAGAGCGGAGTCCGACTATTACAACTCCGAATGCGATGGCTAGCGTAAGAAATCGCCATCAAAAGGGTTACCAACCATTTATTTCAGAGGGGTTTGTGTCACTGGATGGAGCCTCGACTAACCGGAGACCGGTTAGGATATTGAGGGACACAGGGGCCCATCAATCTTTAATGCTTGAAGGCATTTTGCCATGGCATTTTGCATGAAGGCATTTTGCCATTTTGCCAGGAGACGGCAACGGGGGATAGTGTTCGTTTACAGGGGATCGGGGGCGGTGTTAGTGCTCCCCTTCAGGTCATCCAGTTGGAGTCCGATTTGGTGTCAGGACCGGTCACCGTCGGTTTACAAGCCACGCTTCCTGTAGAGGGTGTATCTGTGGTTATCGGGAATGATTTGGCCGGGGGTCAAGTTTATGGTAACCTGAGGGTTGGTAAAGAGCCCAGCAGGGAAAATAACACCACACCAGCTCGGGATGGCGACCAAAGTGCCAAGTTATTTGTAGGGGGACTGAACTTCAAAACAGAGGAAGAAGTTCTGACCTCTGTCTTCAACAGATATGGGCCGCTGGTGGAAGTGCGGTTGGTAAGAGACTGGGAAACGCAACAGTCAAGAGGGTTCGGCTTTGTCACGTTTGCCAGCACAAAAGACGCCAGAGAGGCAGAGAAGAATTGGAATGGCAAGGATTTGGAGGGTCGGACCATAACAGTAGGGAAGGCATTTCGTAGGCGTCGAGAGGTCTACAGGAGAGGACAACTGGGCGGTAGTTTTGGTAGTGGCCGAGAAGGAGACCGCTATTCATGGGACTACAGGGACCAGTGGTCCCACCCTAATTATTAGGGAAGTTCTGAGAAGTTGAAGCACTGAAGGCGGCGGAGCCGCCGAGCCAAGATTCCTACACGAATTAACCGTGAACGCCGTTCCTAAAGGCGTCCATGTAGTGAACTTTCATGCACGGACTAACCGTGAACTCCACGTTCCTCAAGGCGCCCATGTAGAGAACTTTCCTGCACGGACTAACCGTGAACTCCGCATTCCTAAAGGCATCCATGTAGTGAATACTCGGCTTGGCCTCCCGGAAAAAGTGCTATCGAGTTGCTTAACTTTGGATCTTTGATCAACCCCTTAACCTTCATTCCCAAGAAACTGACGGTCAAAGTCAGAGGGTCATGAGATGGAGTTTGATTTGGCAGGGACAAGGTCGTTGTTGGTACTTAGTCCAGAGGGAGTAATCTGGAGGGGTTGTGGTGAAATTTTGGTTGCTTTATTTTTAAGTGATAACTGTGCCCGGGGGGAACGGATAATGTGGGGGGGGGTTGAGTTATCTGGTTTGTTTCTCCAAATTGGCCGGCAAAGAAAGTTTTCGCTGGGTTCAAACTTTCTTTCTTGAAGGGGGGGAGTGTTACATATTTATGTGAATGTATGTGAATTACCATTCAGGTCTTTGCTTATCCGTGTGTAGTATATTAAGTTGTTGTGTAGTTGTTGTGGTTGGAGGGTCAGGAGCCCTTCTGAGGGAGTGGCCGGAAACGGAAGTGACCGGAAACGGAAGAGAAAAAGACACGAGGAAAAAAGGACGAGTATTATTCTTCCTCGCCCCGCTCCGACCAAAAGGTGGGATCGACCTTGCGCTGCGTGGAAAAGCGGCGTTCCGATCCGAAGCCTGTCTGGCGAGAGGAATTACCGGGACTTGTACCTGCCCGGTGGAGACGGCAAGTTGACGTGGGGCCGTGCATCGACCCCGCGCCTGGCCTCGTTCGCGGCACCGTCCAAACAGACGCGTGCGGGTCGCACGTTGGGGCCTAACCCGCCTTGCAAGCGGCGTGGGGTTTGGCTTGCTTTACCGTATCCGCCTCGCGTGGCCACGAGGGGCTGCAGCCACGGTGCCTGGTACGATACCTGCCCGGTGGAAACACGTCCACCCGGGGTTCGTTCTACCGCCCGAGTGCGGTGACGGCGACCATCATCTTGGTCAGGAGGGGCCCAGAGACATTGTGCGGGACCGAGACCAAAAGGGTGTCGTGAGTACTCACCGGGACACACGTATATAAGATGGCCATCTTACTCATAGGAAAGTGCTTGTGAATTGGGAATTGTTGATGGTTGTATATGGTTGATTGCTCGGGGAAAATCTCCGTGGTTGTGTCATTGCAATTGTATGGTCATTCCCATTGAAATATATCCTTGAACGTCAGTTGTCTCTGGGGTGAAATTCATAGGGATTGCGTGGCGAAAGCGCATATTTAATACAGCTTTCTGGCGAAGTTCCTCTCACGGTCCGGGGGTCACCGAGACCAGGTATTCACCGAGGGGACCACGTAACACAGTGTAATATAGCGTCTAGCTATACCACTCCGTACAGCCCGCACGCTAATGGTTGCGTGGAGCGCTTTAATGGCGCAATATGGAGGGCCATCTCTTTGGGCCTCGAGACTCATGGCCTGCGACCGGACCAATGGACAGGGATGGTGCACGGGGCCCTTCATTCAATCTGCTCACTCCTATTCACCGCTACAAACGAAATTCCTCACGATCGTTTATTTTGTTACCCGCGTCGCACGGGTTCTGTGTGCCCTCTGCCTGGGTGGCATGCTCAGCCTGGTCTGGCTTTTCTCAAACGGGCGGTGCGCGCGAGTAAATACGACCCTCTCGTTGACAAGGTTCAGATCATCCAAACTAATCCTGATCACGCTCGGGTCCAGCTGCCAAACGGATGCGAGTCAACTGTGTCAGTCCGTCAACTTGCACCCTGCGGGGATCTCGTTGGGACAGAGCTCTGCTCGGGGAACCCGGTGTTGGGGAATTTGCCTCCACTTCCACCCTCTCGCTCGCCCGAGCCGCCAGATATAATTGTGCCACCCCCGTCTCCGACAACAGAGAGCGCTCCAGATGGTGTCGATCTAGACGCTGCCACCGCGGGTCCTGATGTATACCGAATGCGCACGGAATGAGAGATCCGCCGCCCTGAGCGTTTCGGCTGGTCGTGATGTAACTCTCATGTAATCGGTTGCTAATTGTAGTTACAGTACGTGGCCACTATAAGAACTTGGCTCCAAAGTAAGAAGCGCAGTCCTGAGACATTTATCATGCTTTATCCACGTGAATGCTTAGAATGGTAAGGGAACTACTTTGCATATCGCTTGCTCGCGTGCTTGAATATGATACTCTTTCTTGCTCATATGTTTGTCATTATATTGATCCTATGATTGCCAATTCTCTTTCAGATATTGCTGGTGTTCGATACTGATTAAACTCACCTACTGAGAAACTGTTGTAGATCCGATTATTTTACAACACTAGGTGTCCCTCATTTACCCAGGTGTTTCCATTGTTTTGTCCACTACCTGCACCTTAGGCTACCATGTCATTGCTATTTAATATTGTCGTGTGACTGCTCTCAGTTAATACCGGGAGTGTCACGGATAGCAATCGAGCGTTATTCGAGGCGTTGTTCAAATACGGATTTTATATCTATGTGCAGGAAGAAGAGAGAAGAAGAAGAAGCTGGAAGCTTATACCTGTCGATCCCGCGCGACGGCTTCGATCCTGCAGAAAATTAACTTAAACGAAAACGGAATTAAAATGTACAAAAAGAACAGGTTTATTAAATGGAACCCGAGAACAATGAAACGCGCCGGTTAAATAAATGTCCTAAAAATGGAGCGCTCCCACACCAGACGTATCACAAGGACGAAGGGAAAATACATGAAAAGAACTGTTGTGTGTGGTGTGTGTGGGCTTAGCTTCAATGGCTGCTGTGTCAGGGATCGTCAGGCTCAAGCACGCAGTCCAGATGCGGCTCCGCTCTTGGCGGGAAGAAGGCCGCCCGGTCGTTGGCGCGAACCTCTCATTCCGTGCTGCTAGGCCAGCGTACTCTGCAGCGGCAAGCCTCGCTTGTACGCTCGTCGCTCGCACGTGAACACAGGGGAGGAGAATCATCAGCGCTCCACCGTCTCTCCACCATCCGTCGTCGCCCAACAAGCAAGGGTCCAGGGTCAAGAATGCAAGGGAAATCCAGGGCAAGCAGAAGGTCCAGCGCGAGAAGGATCCAGAACGAGAAGGGAATCCAAAACGAGAAGGGCAAAATGCCAACCAGCTAGTTCTTTTATTGTTCGTGGTCTGACATCAGCGGTCCTCCCTACCAATCAGTCCGTCGCCTCTCAACCTCTAGAATTTTCTTCTGGTGTCAGTCCCTCACCATTGGCCGAGCGCTTCGCGCTCTTTTCCCCATCCCATCGGTCAGTGGCCAATCAGTACATCACTTCCCTTGCCCTTTGCTCTGCCCCTGGCCAATCACTTGTCCTTCCTTACTCTGGCCTTCCCGTTGGTTTGCACCTGGCCCAATGGTGTGATCTCCCCATCAACCCCTCGACCAATCCATTGCGGGGTGGCATGGCCTCAGCCGGCCTGAACAATGAGTGTTGCTATGCAAGTTGGTGATGTATCTGGCTGCAATTCTATCGGCAGCACCCCAAACTGGCTTCTGGTGAGTTTTATTGTGGGGGGGAATTTAAGTAGTGGGTGCGGTGTAACTAATGGGCCTGTCTCGTGTCTATGTGCATTGCCATATGGGACGAAGGATAGATCACAGAGGGTAAGATTTACAAGGGATAATTTATACTTATGCCCCAATCTAGTTAACAAGCCCCGCCCCCTTGTGAAATCCGACATTCGGGCTAAACAGGTCCCTGCTTATGTACATCGAGATGGTTCTTCTTCTTCACGACAGTTGGAGCATGATACCTACACAGATCTACCCGATCTATACATCACTCTACCCCAAAATTCATAACAATATCAACACTTATTTCAACCTCTCCACCAGTATCTTTAGATCTATCCAAGTTGCTTTACCCTGGAACTCTCTCTCTCTCTCTCTCTCTCTCTCTCTCTCTCTCTCTCTCTCTCTAATGCACCTGCGCCCTTTATTTAATGAGGTGACCAAAACTAAACCCAACAACCCTACAGATACAGCCAACCCAAACCTAAATGCATACACGGGCACTACCTCGGTAGACTTGAACATAACACCCCTCCTGATGCACCTAAAGCTGAAACTTGTATCAAATTTTGGCATCAACTGATCTCTTTGGTGTTACCATCTCAGCACTTCAATTAGAATGGAGGATCCCAGCTTCAAATACCATAAACTGTGTGGATTTGTCGATTGTCCACTCTGCTCATGCCAATTAATCATATAGGTGGAACATATACAAGATCCTCAACAATCCATAGCCATTGTGAAAAGGGAAATTGTTGCTTTGAGTATTTTTTCTCAAATTATTCCTTAGTCTTCATGAAAGTTTTAAACAATCATTTCTGCTGTTCTCCTCCTGCTTACTTGCTTTTCATGTTAACTCACACACTTACACTGCCAGTGGTACCAGAAGCCGTGTGTGCATGCTGTGTATGAGCAGCTTTTGTCTTCCATCGTTTGTTTGTCCATCCTAAAAGGTACTCTTTGTCTTGAGCCTTGACTTTGCAAAATAATACACAAGTAGTGGTCCCTCTCGGCTCTCCCCCCGTTGGTACTTTGTGCATATAAGATTGTTTACGGTTCTGTTTTAATATTATTTAAATATTTAACCTTTCCCCTTCAGTGTTTTATTCAGTGGGAGATTACAACACGCTGTTTTTCTTCCTATTTAAAAGGCTTTTTTCAAATTCCTCTCCATCTCATTCCACGTCAAAAAAAAGAAATTCAATCTCTTATACGTCTCCCTCACTACATGGTCTAAATTCACATTCATTCCATCCCTCCTCCATCGTTCTGAATCGGATTGCTAACTGAAAATCACAACAAACCCAATTTGTTATCAATGTTCGTCTTTCATTAATCATCCCCTTTCGAAACTCCCCTCTTGCCCCTCCCCTCCAAATCCCCCCCCTTGCACCTACACTCCGAAACTCCCCCCTTGCCCCTACACTCCTAAACTCTCCCCTTGCCCCTCCACTCCGAAACTCCCCCCTTGCCCCTCCACCCCTAAACTCCCCCCTTGCCCCTCCACTCCTGAACTCCCTCCTTGCCCTTCCCCTCCTAAACTCCCCCCTTGCCCCTACACTCCTAAACTCCCCCCTTGCCCCTCCCCTCCTAAACTCCCCCCTCACTCCTCCCCTTCAAAACTCTCACCCAACCCCTCCCATTCAAATCTCCCCCCATACCATTCCTCTCCAATTCTCCCTCCTCCCCCCTCCTCCTCAAAGCTGCCTCCTCCCCACTTTGTCTCCCTTCTATCTCATACCTCCACCCCCCCCAAACCTTCTACTTTCCTCTGCCCCCCCCCCCTCAAACAACCCCACACTGTGCCTCATCCCTTCACCATCAAACCTTTCATCCTCCTCATCCTTCCCTTTCTTGGAACTCTTCTGTAATCTCTGACACACTATCAACTGCGATTCCTACCTCCCCCTCTCATCCTTCATCTTACCCTACTCCTTCCCTCCCCTGTCCTGTACCCGATGCTCCCCCTCTCTCTTCATTAACGGTATGGACCTCAAACATCCGGGGCCTTCGCTCAAACCTGACTGATCTCTCCATACAGGTTGCTTCTGACAATCCAGACTTGATCTGCTTAACAGAGACTTTCCTCCTTCAAGATGTCTCTGATTCCTTAATATCTCTTCCTGGTTACTCCCTCCTCCGGTATGATAGACCTGAGCCTCGTCCTGGTGGTGGGGTGGCTATCTTTATCAAAAACTCTCTTCCTCACTCTCCTTGCACTGCCCTCTCTCTGCCTCACCCCAGGAGTACCTCTGGCTACGGCTTCCTCTCCGCTCCCACCTTTTGTTCATATGTGTTCTGTACCGTCCTCCAAACAGTGATGACTCCATTTACATTTCACTGTCTGACAACATGGACCAACTTCTATCCACTCATCCCAACTCTCTCTTCCTCATATGTGGTGACTTCAACTGTCATCATGCCAGCTGGTTGGGTGTGGGTTCCTCTCTCACCAGTCATGGCACCTCAGCAAGGACTTCTGTGACTCACTGGGATTGACACAATCTGTCAATTTCCTGACCCGGATCTCAGCCAATGGAGTATCTTCTCTTCTAGACTTCGTTATGACAAACTTCCCTGCTAATGTCTGCTGCTCTTCTTCTGCTCCAATCGGTTCTTCTGATCATGTGCTTGTCAAAGTGAACATCTCTCTGGCCATTCTCAGAGAGCCTCCTCAGCGTCGACGAGTCTGGCATTTCACTCAGGCCGACTGGGACGGTCTTCAAGCAGCCATCAATCGTCTGGATTGGTCTCCCATCTCCACTGCCTCTGACATCAATTCTTCCTGGGAACTCTTCCAAAGCAAACTGTTCTCTCTCATGCACAGATTTATCCCATCTCGTCTTCAGTTGTCTTACCCTTCCTCACGTCCATGGTACACTGAATCTTGTGGCGAGGCAGTTGCCCTGAAACAACTTGCCTTTGCCTCGTGGAAGGCTAATCCAACTGAAGGCAATCTCAGTTCCTTCCACCAAGCTCGGAACAAGTGTGTGTCTACCCTCAGGAGTGCCAGGAAGCACTATCTCTCCACACTCAAGAATGAACTCTCAAACCTCTCTCCTTCCTCCAAATCCTGGTGGCGTCTGGTCAAATCTGTTTCTGGTGTTTGTTCCCCCTCCATCCCCTCCCTTACCTCAAATGGCCACACAGTTGACATCGCACGTGACAAAGCCGAATGCCTCAACTCTGTGTTTGCCTCCAAATCTTTAGTTCCAAACCCACCTCTCTCTGTTCCCACCTTTCCCAGTCGAACCCAACTGCTCCTGGACTCTGTGTATTGTCGTTGTCGTGTATTGTCAGATCCTTCCCCCTTCCCTCTCCTGACAAGGTGGAGGAGTTTTTGTCTAACCTCGACTCTGATTCTGCAACTGGACCAGACGGCATCAGCCCACGGGTCCTAAAATCCTGCTCTGCCGCTCTATCTCACCCTGTCTCTGTTCTTTTCACCCTCTCTTTTGCTCAAGGTCATCTGCCAGCATCCTGGAAATCAGCAAACATTACCGCTTTACACAAAAAAGGTGCAAAAACAGATCCTTGCAACTACAGACCAATCAGCCTGCTCCCAATTATCAGCAAAGTCATGGAATCCATCATTGCTTCGGATATGAAATCTTTCCTCTTCTCCAATGGCTTGATCTCTGATCATCAATTTGGTTTCAGACCAGGTCACTCTACTCTGGACATGCTGCTTCTGCTGTCTCAACAATGGATGGAGATCCTCAATGCCAAACAGGAAATCAGAGCTGTCTCCCTTGACATATCACGTGCCTTCGATATGGTCTGGCACCCAGCTCTGCTCACCAAACTCTCCTCCTATGGTATCCATGGAAATCTCCGTGCATGGCTTGCGGACTTCCTCTCTGGTCGTAGTCAACGTGTGGCCCTGAATGGATTTCTCTCATCTCCCCTTCCTGTTCAGGCTGGAGTTCCCCAAGGCAGTGTCCTGGGCCCTGTGCTTTTTCTGGTCTTTATCAATGATCTCTCCGACTCTCTGGAAAATCCTCTCTATCTCTTTGCTGATGACTCCACTCTCTGCCGCTCCATTCCTCTTCCCTCAGATCGGCAGTCTGCAGCCTCCTCACTCTCTGAAGACTTGGACAAAATCACAGACTGGTCAAACAAGTGGAACATGTCTTTCAATCCTGACAAATCTCACACTCTTACTATGTCTCTCCGAAAAGATCGACTGGACAACCCTCCCATCTACTTTCTCAACAATCCTCTCCAAGAAGTTCTGTCGCTCAAGCTTTTGGGTCTCACTATCTGCCATGATCTTTCTTGGGAAAACCACATTTCCAAGCTGGCCTCCAAAGCCAGTCGCCAACTTGGCATCCTCCGTCGTGCGAAGTCCTTTCTCGGCACACCTAAGCTCCTCACCACATACAAGGCTTTCATCCGCAGCTCAATGGAATACTGTTCTCCCCTATGGGCCGGTGCTCCTGCCTCACACCTAGCTCGGCTTCACGCTGTTGAAACCAAAGCTTTCAGAATTATTGGAATCTCCCGCGATGAAGCTATCTCTGAGGGCCTTTCACTCACTCACCGCAGGCAGGTCGGTGGTCTTTCTGTCTTCTACCGACTCCTCTCCGGCCTTGCACCCCCAGCTCTCTCTGTGCTCTGTCCCCCAAATATTCCTACAGGTCGCACAAGATCTGCCAGCAACCCTCTGATGGTTAAACTGCCGAAATCTCGGCTCTCTGCTCACCTTCACTCTTTCATTCCTCTTTTCTCCCGCCTCTGGAACAAACTCCCTCACTCCCTTCAATCCCACTCCTCCCTCCAGGTCTTTAAAACAGCTGTTCACCACCATCTCTTATCTTCCCCCATCCAAAACCTTGATCTTTTCTACCCCCGCTAATTCACCCCAGATCCACCTTGTTTGAAATTCCAACTTCTTTCCTGGAAGTCCTGGCAGTGTCCATATATTTTATACCTCTCCCACCCCCCCCCCCCCTTCCCATGCCCCCCCCCCCCAAAGCCCTCTCCCTCTCACAGATCTCTCGATGTCTCCATGTCTCTCGGTCCCTGCTCTCAAATGTTGTGTTTGTGTCCTTCCCCCTCTCTCCCCATCTTGTCTACCGCTCCCGATGTTATATGTTTTATGTGTCGGTTTGTCTTTCTGTGTGATTAATGTTCGCTCTTTCACGAGCCTCGATCTTGTATACAAAAAAAAAAAAAAAAAGGTAGGGGAAAGTACGGCACCTTGACCATACTTGCACTTAGAACCCCAGGCCTCAATTCTCTTAGTATCACTCCCTTCACATAGATGTCTGTCGTGTATGATCACCT
This sequence comes from Myxine glutinosa, assembly GCF_964187855.1. Classification (NCBI taxonomy): domain Eukaryota; kingdom Metazoa; phylum Chordata; class Myxini; order Myxiniformes; family Myxinidae; genus Myxine; species Myxine glutinosa. Next base: position 63,134,609 of record NC_136263.1, read on the forward strand.
CCTGGTAAATCGATAAACTGTTATAGTCATTAGCACTTGCCTTTTGGTTTTGCAAGATTCCACTTATCTTTTAATTTAAGATGGCCGAAGTAAATGTCATAGGGTAAGTTCTTCTTTATCAAGTCCTATAGATGCAGCAGAAAATTGGGGTCTGTCAATTTAAACTGACAGTTTGAGAAGTCAGGCTAATTATAAAGTAATAAATTATTGATCGTCTCTGGACATAGAAACTGAGCATCCATCTTGTATAATAGTGTTGCATGGGGCACCTTGAACCCGTAAAGGTGGGGCAGGTCGAACCATGGTTCAATGTGCCCCGTCATGATATGTATATTTAGTACCATGAAGATTCGAGTGAGGGCTATGAAGAGGAGTTCGGAGATGATCCCTTAGAATTAGCAAAGCTAGCAGTGAAATAACCAGAAATTGGTGACTGTGCTTGTGAAACTGACGCCTGTTAATTCAAACAAGGGGTCCATTATGTTGGTCAAATTGCCATGTTTCAATGCGCACCGAGCTCAATGAGATATGAGCAGAAACTTAATACGATGTAGAATTCTACAGAGAGTCAAGAAAAAAAGAATGGACGTTTTTCTAAATCAAATATTGAAGACAAATATTGGAGATTGTTAGAGGTGACATTGACATATGCCTTCTGCAACCCCTCACTATAGATGGTACTAAGAGGGTGGCATCTATGATGTAATTCAATGTATATCTTCAGGAGTATAACCGTCAAAAAGCATATAATCAATATGGGAATTTCGCAAAGAAGGTATGGATGGTGATGTCACATCTGACAATCGATGTACTTTTTGCTCAGCCATCTTGATGCACCATGACAGGGTGTGATACACCATGACAGGGGACAGTGATCAGTTTGGAGTCAAAAATAGTCATATTTCAATATCTTGCACTGTTTAGAGTTCGTTAATAAAAGTTTCTAATTACCTTAATTTATTATTATTATTATTATTTTACTTAATTTGTGATCCCAGGGCATTTCAACCTTACCCCCTTGCAAGGTTCAAGGTACCCCGCACACGGGGCACGTTGAACCACTTCGATTTTTTTTTTTAACATCAAGATTAGCCGTGATGGAAAAATACGGACGAATGTTGCCTCTGGCAGAATTTAGCTTAAAGTCAAAACATATTTCTGGCCCACAATGGAAGTTTGATTTCTTTGGAATTTCAGGTGTAGAGCCAAATGTTGAAAAACGTGTTCAAGGTGCCCCGCAATCCCTTAACCTCCATGATTTCCATGCTGCACGATCCTGTGTAGCTGTTTTTAGGATTAAACTTGTAAAGTGTGAAAATTTGGGTTCGATTCCTCTTTGGACTCACTCGGCTCGGAAAGTATTTTTGATGACGGAAGAATATGATATTGTCAGAGATAACCATACATAAGGTATCGCACGCATGGCTCGGTGCGCTATGGACCCGGCCACCAAGTCTTGATTCCTGTCTGATCAGGGATGAGGCAGTATAATGCAGAGGTAATGTACTCATCTTTGAGCTATCTAGTCTGGGTTCGATTCTTACTGACTATAAACTATCACCCTGGTGTTTCACAGGCAGGGCATTGCGACATTGAGTACACAGTTTACAGAGGGGACTTCAAGCGAGCTGTGCCATCTGCTGGCAATTGCTGGTGGACATTAAGATCCCACTGTGTGTATGGCAATCGACTCTTGTCCCTAATTTACTCTATTTACACATTACGCACACCCCTTTTTGTAATGGCACAATCCACAACTCCCCCCATTTTTGTAATGGTGCAACCCTAACTTTGAATAGGGTAAAGGATGACAACTTCACAGCCATCAATAAATCAGTGGTTCTTTGAGGGTCTTTCGTACAGCTAGAGATGTGTGTGTCGCGTGTCCTGCAATTCACCATGCTGTCAGTGAGTGTACCATGGCTTGGTGACTGAGTCCTCCCCTAGGTTTAAAGAAAACTGCAGAAAAAAAATCATTAAAAAGTAAGAGGTCAGTCCATATTTTCAGGCATGTTGTGCACACATTAAAACAAATAGGAAATAAAATACCATAAAGTGGGGTGAAATTGAACACTTTTTGAAGTTTAAAAAAATATATTTACAATTTTGAAGAACATAAAATAAATGTGTGGTATTACTGGCTTTAAATCCCCTCCAGGGTGTGTGTGACCTTTCCAACACCCCAATTTGTTGATCATCAGATTTGGGGTTGATGGTTTTTTGTTTTTATATTCAGGCTTTCAAAGTCACTTCGTGCTAACGTTGGGTGTGTTTGAACACCTACCGGTTCACCAGGTTTTAACAATGGCCATGCGATGATATTCAAAGTCTGACCCCAATTGGGTGGGGCTTTGAACTGTTTAGGAACTTTAAAATAGCTACAACACATTTCTGCGAAAAAAAACCTTGTAACAAGTGTTCAAAGTCACCCCGATGTTCAGTGTTATGGATTCGTCACCTCCGCTTTTGTTATTATTATACACTTGTAGGATTTTTAGTTTCAGGTATTATTGTTCTTATGATTTCTGTGTGAAATGGAGATGACTTTAGTAGAAGGTAAAAATAAATGTTTGTGGAGGAAAAAGAAAAAACACGGCAAAGAAACCGGAAGAGGTAAGAGGACAAAGATTGACGGGAAAAAAGAGACAGCCGTGAGTCACATCGAGGCTGCGAGCGGACTTTTCGATATTGGTCGCGAATGGATTGAGGCTTCCCGTGAAAGGGATTGCCCGCGACATCGTCCCATATGGCGATTGCAATTAAACCTGCGTCTCAGGTTTTGGTACCGAGCGTGAAGTATTGTTGGCAGGAAAGCAAGCGCCTCCATTACAGGCCGATCCGCCATTTTTCCTCAAGGAGGCCGTCCGCCTGGTGCATCGTGTTTTGTAATTGGGATTCCCATATCGACATAATCGTGTGGATCGCCGTTGGTTCCCATATTGGTTTAATTCCCATATCGAACTCTTTGTGTTGATCGCCGTTGGTTCCCATATTGGTTTAATTCCCATATCGAACTCTTTGTGTGGATCGCCGTTGGTTCCCATATTGGTTTAATTCCCATATCGAACTCTTTGTGTTGATCGCCGTTGGTTTCCATATTGGCTTAATCGTTGGTGGACGTGGGGTGTGGATTGCACTCACGTTTTTGGGGATCGTTACCCCGCGCCGCCCTCGGCCCGACTTTACACCTCGTCTGCAGCCGCAACGATACCTGCCGATTGTTCTTACCATTCTGCACGACTTTGACCTTCACCCAGCGTGGGGATTCGTGCACGGACTTTGGGATTGTTACATTCCAATCACATTTGGCGTATCGTGAGTTCATTGCTTTGAGAGCATTGGGTAATGATGGTACCATCCATATGTATAGCCCCTCAGATGCAAGTGATATTTTCATGGGATGCAAGTGATATTTTCATGGGATGCAAGTGATATTTTCATGGGATGCAAGTAATATTGTCATGGGATGCAAGTGATATTTTCATGGGATGCAAGTGATATTTTCATGGGATGCAAGTAATATTTTCATGGGATGCAAGTGATATTTTCATGGGATGCAAGTGATATTTTCATGGGATGCAAGTGATATTTTCATGGGATGCAAGTAATATTTTCATGGGATGCAAGTGATATTTTCATGGGATGCAAGTAATATTTTCATGGGATGCAAGTGATATTTTCATGGGATGCAAGTGATATTTTCATGGGATGCAAGTAATATTTTCATGGGATGCAAGTGATATTTTCATGGGATGCAAGTGATATTTTCATGGGATGCAAGTAATATTTTCATGGGATGCAAGTGATATTTTCATGGGATGCAAGTGATATTTTCATGGGATGCAAGTAATATTGTCATGGGATGCAAGTGATATTTTCATGGGATGCAAGTGATATTTTCATGGGATGCAAGTAATATTTTCATGGGATGCAAGTAATATTTTCATGGGATGCAAGTGATATTTTCATGGGATACAAGTGATATTTTCATGGGATGCAAGTAATATTTTCATGGGATGCAAGTGATATTTTCATGGGATGCAAGTGATATTTTCATGGGATGCAAGTAATATTTTCATGGGATGCAAGTGATATTTTCATGGTACTTTCTTTAAGAGTGTCATTATTACCCTCGCCAGAGGAGAGGGTATTGCATTTGAGTCCATTTGTTTGTCTGTTTGTCTGTCTGTCTGTCTGTCTGTTTGTCCACACAGAATAAATATGATTTTCTCTGCAACCGTTGGTCCGATCGACAGGAAATTTTCACCATAGGTGCAACCCCTCCTGTAGAATTTTTTTAGTGATAATTATGACGTCATCGGTCACGTGGTTCGGCCGCCATCTTGGAAAAAACGAAAAACGTTGCACCTGTATATCTCCGAAAGGGCTGAATAGAAAAAATTGAGACATGGCTCATTGTAAAGAACTCTCCATCTGGGGAATAAAATATGTTAATGATTATGTAATAGGTGCCTCCAGTATGACGTCATAATTCGACAAGTATAAAACTTCATCCGATCAAGATTAAATTTCTTGAGCATAATCTCTGAATAAATTGGTTCAGAAAAAAAAATGATGCCGTCATCGGTCACGTGGTTCGGCCGCCATATTTGTTTTAACACAAAAGCCTTAAAAAAACCATTGAAAATACATCATGGCGAAGGTTTGCAATCTCTGATTGCTCTTTTTCTTGTTGTGTATGTGAGAGTTCTTAATGCAATTACTTATTTTGTTCTACACAATTGCATTGGTGTGGTTTTACCATGGTTTATTCGAACACTCAAAATAACAAATCTTTCTGCCGCGTTCCCTCGTGAGACTGAGGGGCATCGTGACCGGGGTTTGGGAAGGTAACACGTAACATCAGTCACCCCACTTTACGGTACCTTAAATGGTGATTGATCCGCCATGGCGAGAAAAGAAGCTGACGTTTCTGGCCTAACCCTTCCTCTTTTAAACCGACAAAGGGTAAGACCAGAAACGTCAACTTCTCTTCTCTCCATGGAGGATCAATCACCATTGAAAGTATATTATTACCCGCACACACGAAGCGAGAAGCGGAGTTAAGCAATCGGTTCACTTTGTCTGCCTGTCTGTCTGTCTGTCCATCCACAAACGTCAGTTTATGATTGAAGAACAACTTACTGACAATTAAATGTTATATTTTGAACATGAATCGGAAAACGAATCTGCAATTTAGCAGTATTTCGACTCTGAATCGTGCCGATCATGCATGCGCAGAGAGACGTGAGAACTTTTTTTTACAACATGCCTGTCTGGTAGTCGAACAAAATTCAAAATAATTCCAAACAGGAAACTTACTGTTTTACAGGGCACAAACAGACACGAAGAACTAATTAATGTAACATGTTGAGTGAGGTGGTGTAAAAGACACTGCATCAACGGCGGGAAACTTCTGAATTTGTTTTTCTATAACCTTCACAATCTTTATTTTACTTCATTTGAATTATATACGTGAACACTGTTAAGCACAAATCGTCTTTTTGGAACTTTAAAACCCCTTCTGTTTAACAGTACGTGGAAAAATTATTACGGCATTTTACATCATCACGACCAATCAAATTTGCCGCTCGCAGATCCCACCTGTGTCCTTGATTCTCAAGACTGCGAGGTAATGTGTTCGATGAAGTTTTGGTCAAAACATCTCCAAGAAGGACGTATCTGCCATGTTAAGGGTCCAGCATAGAGCCACTAGACTGATTAATTATTGGACTAGCTAGATTTAGCTATGAGATACTGCTGAATCGTACTGGATTGTATCTTTCCAAATTCATTCCAAAAGAGGCAATTATTGAGGGGATTTGATAGAGATGTTTAACATAATGCAGGGTAACAGGCAAAACAAGTGCAGCAAGTTTTTCAGGAGAATGGGCAGTAATAAGACGAGCGGCCATAGCTTGAGAGTGAAGAAGAGAGTATACGCTTCCACCACCTCCACCCCCAGGCTGCTCCCGAAGAGGGCAGGAGTTTTTAGCTGACAGGAATGTGTGGGCATGATGGGACGGATAGTCTTCCCCTGTGTTAGACTTCTGTGTGTTTCTTTTGAAATTGTTCTTGGACGATGGTCGTAGTCAGCTCGCTGATTTGAGGCCTCCCGGATTGTGTTGTGATTCATTCACCCATTTTAAAACTAGAACGGCACTCAGTAAAGAGCACACCTTTTTTTTTTTTCTTTTTTTTTTGTATACAAGATCGAGGCTCGTGAAAGAGCGAACATTAATCACACAGAAAGACAAACAGACACACAAAACAAATAACATTGGGAGCGGTAGACAAGATGGGGAGAGAGGGGGAAGGACACAAACACAACATTTGAGAGCAGGGACCGAGAGACATGGAGACATCGAGAGAACTGTGGGAGGGAGAGGGCTTTGGGGGGAAGGCATGGGAAGGGGGGGGGGGGGGGTGGGAGAGGTATAAAACATATGGACACTGCCAAGACTTCCAGGAAAGAAGTTGGAATTTCAAACAAGGTGGATCTGGGGTGAATTAGTGGGGGTAGAAAAGATCAAGGTTTTGGATGGGGGAAGATAAGAGATGGTGGTGAACAGCTGTTTTGAAGACCTGGAGGGAGGAGTGTGATTGAAGTGAGTGTGGGAGTTTGTTCCAGAGGCGGGAGAAAAGAGGAATGAAAGAGTGAAGGTGAGCAGAGAGCCGAGATTTCGGCAGTTTAACCATCAGAGGGTGGCTGGCAGATCTTGTGCGACCTGTAGGAATATTTGGGGGACAGAGCACAGAGAGAGCTGGGGGAGCAAGGCCGGAGAGGAGTCGGTAGAAGACAGAAAGACCACCTACCTGCCTGCGGTGAGTGAGTGAAAGGCCCTCAGAGATAGCTTCATCGCGGGAGATTCCAATGATTCTGAAAGCTTTGGATTCAACAGCGTGAAGCCGAGCCAGGTGTGAGGCAGGAGCACCAGCCCATAGGGGAGAACAGTATTCCATTGAGAACCTCCACCTCGTTCGCCATATAGTCTAGGACCTGGCTTAGATATGTATGCACATAATTTAGGAGAGGATAACTCAACTGTTATAGGCTAATATGACCCCAAGGAACAACTTGGGATGTGTGCCAAAATCTCTATCCGGGACGAAAAGCCCGAAAATGACCACGCCCTTTTAAAAATGACCATGCCCTTTTTCATCAGAAGTGCTACTTCCGACATAGCTGTATCTTCGAAACCGTTGGAGCTACAGATTTTCTGAGGTGCTCAAAATGTTCAGAATGGCCATGTTTCGGGGGATCATAGAAGAGTGTAAAATTTCTAATTTGATATTTTACGAGAAAATGGCTAAAAACCGTTAGGTCAACTTATTACCATACAACTACCTACATACTGGAATTGCCATATATTTATTAACTTAAACTTTCCGGACTTAGAGCAAAGTTAGAACATTTGTGTCATCTACTAGAGTTGAACTGACAATTTGGAATTTGAACAATACAAGCGATTTTTTAAAAAGAAAGAAAGCGAGCATTTGGTTAATATAAAGAAATACTATTTTCAATCATTACATACTATTATCAATGGAATGCGAACTTAAAATAAAAAATAAAAAACAAAACTTATTACTTTAGTAGGCAGCAGTATCTAGAGAGCTTAAATGTTTCAAAGATCAGCAGGGAAATTGTCCAACAGCGAACAATACAACTTTTAACACCACATTATTACTGTTTATGTGTCATGTAAACCAGGGTCAGGAACATGAAGAGTAACACAACAGAGTCCAGGTATGAGGATGATGAGCAGCGTTCATTCAGTGATAGGGTTTTTACAACAATCACCTCCCTTGCATTTGCAGTACTTGCAACACTTGATCCCAGCTACCCTGCAGGGACACCCATTCTTGCGAGCACATTTGCCACACGTGCAGGGATCTGGCAGGCCTTCGGGTTTTGAGATCACAATCTCAGGGACTAATAAACTGCCCCTTCTTACAAAACCATAAGACTCGGCATTCATAATCAAGGTGGCGTCTCTAAATGGGGCTTGGACCCACAGCTGCTGTTGGTGATAGCCTCTATGGATATGTTTCCTTGCATTAGTTGAGGTGCAAGTGGTTCTCTCAAAGTCCATCTTGAAGGCATTGCTATCAAATGCAGCGAGACGCAGGTCGTCAAATGTCTTCAGGTCTGTTTATGGTTTGAGGCACTTGACCAAGAATGTCTCCGCCATCTGTATTGCGCTTTCTGTTAGCTGTGGACAGTCGAAATTCAGGATCAGAGAGGAATTTCCTGGTTGGCGGACAGCGTTCAGGGCTGCAAGTTTAGTTGATATCTTGCTGGTTGTATCGCACCCAGTCAGCGCATGGAGTGCTGGGAGACACTTTGTGAGCTCGTCTCCCAGCGCTATGCAGATATCGTGGAGTGGCAATATTGATCTTTTCACTCCTGAGTTGCAGACGAGCCAGAGCTCTTGGAGGCCAAGATGTCTCCAATTGACTGTGATGTGGTATAACAGGTATTTTATGATACCCTGCTCTTGCACTGTCAGTCGAAGAACCCGAGCAGCTCGAGTGTCATTACTCTCTGTTTGTTTGGCAAGCGAAACAATATACCCCCTGCCGATTTCACCACTAGAGAGGTACTCAGATCGCTTCTTCTTCTGGCATAGGATGCACTCCTCGAGATTGATCGGCTTGATCGGCTTAGGTGTAGCACAAGGAGCAGCGAGAGGTACCTCATCCTGAATATAAAATAAACATGTTTCAAATTCTCGATTGGCATGGGATATCACTATCACCAATACAATTATACTGCTGAAGGAGCTGTGCTCCAACTCGAATCGAAAGAATGGACGCGACAAAAAGCTGGAATTCGTCCGAGTTTCTTTATTGCATCAAATCAACTCGGGTAAAACTGAAAAGCCCGTTTATCGGGCAGCATTATATACAAGCACTCGAATATCTCATGCCGGAGCGTTTGCCCTTAAAAGGTGCGACTGGGCGTGTCCGGGAGACCTGGGCGTGCCTGGACATGCCCGGGAACGGCGAGACTGGGTGTCGCCGGACGGGCCGGGCGAGCCCGGGAAAGGCGAGTCCGGGCATGCCCGGGAAAGGCGAGACTGAGCGTCTCCGGGCGGTCTGGGCGAGCCCGGCACAGCGATCGCTCCGTGGTTGCGTCCTCGGCAGGTGTAATAATAATAATAATAATAATAATTCATTTATTTTGTATAGCGCTTTTCAAGAAGCCCAAAGGCGCTTTGACAGAGTGGAAAACATAATGCATAACAATACATGAAAACAACAATTGCAAAAAGACAAGAATCAATAGGGAAATATTTAAAGCAAAAGGAGGGAGAAGGAGAAGAGATAGTCAGGGGTTAAATGCTGTGGGTTGAATGTTGAATGCAGTGTTGAACAGGTGGGTCTTTAGTGATGTTTTGAATGTGGTGAGTGAGGAGGAGCCTCTGATGGTGTGAGGTAGTGAGTTCCAGAGGGTGGGAGCAGCGATGGAGAAGGCCCTGTCCCCCCAGGATCTGAATTTGGTCCGGATGGAGGGGGTCAGGAGGTTGGTACCAGCAGAGCGGAGGTTGCGGGTGGGAGTGTGTCTGGAGAGGAGGTCAGCCAAGTAGGATGGGGCCAGGTTATGGAGGGCTTTGTATGTCAAGAGGAGGATTTTGTACTGGATTCTCTGGGGGATGGGGAGCCAGTGAAGCTTGTAAAGGACGGGGGTGATGTGGTCACGGGTCCGGGAATGGGTGAGTAGACGGGCAGCGGAGTTCTGAATGTATTGGAGTTTATTGGTGATTTTTAAGGGTGAACCATAGAGGAGGCTATTGCAGTAGTCCAGACGGGAGGTGATGAAGGCGTGGATGAGGGTTGCTGCAGCCGTGGAGGAGAGGGATGAGCGGAGACGGGCAATGTTTTTCAGGTGAAAGAAGGCTGACTTTGTGATCTGTTTCGTGTATTTGTCGAAGGAGAGGGTTTGGTCAAAGATGACGCCAAGATTCCGGATGTGAGGGGAGGTGGATACTGGGATACCGTCGATGTTGAGGGCAAAGTTATGGGTGGATTTTGTGAGCGTTTTTGGGCCAATGATGATTATTTCAGATTTATCACAGTTAAGCTTGAGGAAGTTGATCTGAAGCCAGGATTTTATTTCAGTGATGCAGTTTGTCAGGATAGAGTGGGTGTCGGTGGAGACTGACTTGGTGGAGATGAAAAGCTGGATGTCATCGGCGAAGCAGTGGAATTGGAGACCATGACGGCGGATTAAGTGACCGAGGGGGGACAGGTAAAGGATGAAGAGGAGGGGGCCAAGAACTGAACCTTGGGGGACACCTTGGGGGAGGGGAGCAGTGGGGGATTTGCAGTTATTGATGGAGATGAACTGGCGTCTGTCAGAGAGGTATGATTTAATCCAAGAGAGGGCAGTGCCGGTAACGTTAAAGGTGGATTCAAGTCGGGTGAGGAGGATGGTGTGATCGATGGTGTCAAAGGCAGCGCTGAGGTCGAGGAGGACGAGAATGTTGAGGTTGCCAGCGTCAGAGGAGAGGAGAAGGTCGTTGGTGATTTTGAGGAGAGCAGTTTCAGTACTGTGGTTGGAGCGGAATCCGGATTGGAATGTTTCATACAGGTTATTGGCAGAGAGGTGATGTTTGAGTTGAGTGGCTACAGCGCGTTCCAAAACTTTTGAGAGAAAGGGTAGGTTGGAGATGGGTCTGAAGTTGTTTAGGGTGTCAGGGTTTAGACCAGGTTTTTTTAGAATGGGGGTAACAGCAGCAATTTTGAGGGAAGGTGGGACGATGCCTGTAGACAGGGAGGAGTTTATTGCTGCAATGATAAGTGGAGAGAGAGCAGGGAGGAAGGCCTTGACAAAGCTGGAGGGGATGGGGTCAAGAGTGCAGGTGGCAGTTTTCATTCCTATGAGGAGTTCAGAGAGGTCAGTAGGGGATATTGGGGAGAACTGAGACGGGGGATGGCAGGACAAGGGGGGGCAGGTGGTTGGAGGGGGAGCGGGTGCGGCGGTGGTCAAGCTGTTGTAGATGTTGTCAATTTTGCGTTGGAAGAAAGAGAGGAAGGAGATGCAGTTGTCTACTGTGAATGACTGGGTGGTGGTGTTCAGGGGGCGGAGGAGTTTGTTTATTGTGGAGAAGAGTGCTTTTGGGTTTCCGGAGCCAGAGTGGATAATTTGAGAGTAGTAGGCTTAGCGGGCGTGGGAGAGGGCATCTTTGTAGAGTTGTAGGTGGTCCTTGTAGGCTTGGGAGTGAACTGTGAGACTTGTTTTATTGCGGAGTCTTTCAAGTTGGCGAGCACAAGTTTTCATCAGGCGGAGTTCAGGGGTAAACCAGGGAGCAGAATGGGTGGAAGAAACTGTTTTGGTTTTTACAGGCGCAAGCTGGTCAAGGCAGGAGGAGAGAGTGTGGTTGTAGTAGTCAGTGAGGTCGGAAGGGGTGTGGAGGTCAATGAAGGGAGAAGTGGACTTTTTCTCAGAGAGGGTGGATGAGAATGAGGTAGGTGAAAGAGCGTTTAGCTTACGGAAGGTGATAGTGCGATAATGTCTTGGTGGCGGGGTGGGGATGTTGATGGTCATAGTGATAGCTAAGTGGTCAGAGAGGGTGAGGTCGGAGCCAGAGAGATGGTGCAAATTTAATCCAGTGGAGCAGACAAGGTCCAAAATGTGACCACGGATATGGGTAGGAAAGTCGACATGTTGAGTGAGGTTAAAGCAGGTGAGTAAATCAGTGAAGTCAGTGGTTATTGTGGAGTCAGTGGAGTCCATGTGGATATTGAAATCACCAAGGAGGAGGATTGAGGGGGACAGGGAACATAGCTGGGTCAGAAAGTAGGAGAAGTCAGACAGGAATGATGGGTGTGGCTTGGGAGGGCGGTAGACGACAGCCATGACTGACTGCGTGCGACCAGAGAGTTTAAAAGCCAGGTGTTCAAATGATGAGGATGAGGCGATGGGGATGAGGCTGGTCCTGATGTCTTGACGGTGGATAACGGCAATTCCACCACCTCGGCCCCCCGAGCGTGGTTTATTGACGTAGGAATATCCATTGGGTGTGGTGAGGTTGAGTGTGTAGTAGTCCAGAGGTTGTTGCCAGGTTTCGGTGAGACAGAGAAAGTCCAGTTTGTTATCCAGGATGTATTCGTTCAGGATGAGGCATTTGTTGTTGAGGGACCGGGTGTTGAACAGGGTGAGCTTGATGTTGTTTTGAACAGCAGGGATGAATTCAGGTGATTTAGCCAGGGTTCATAGGCAGGAGGTGCGATTGTGTGCGTTGCTGTGACCAGGTGCGCTGGGACGAAGAGTGAGAGTGCGCTGAGCCGACCAGAGGACGGGGATGGAGTGACCTGATTGCAAATATACAAACTTACGACCGGAGCCACGGTGAATGTACCTGGGTCGTCGGAGGAGTCCATTTGATTTGATGGCAGAGATGCATGATGGGGTGGAGCGGGTATTGAGCAGAAGGAGCCTTGCGGCGGAGTACCGCAGAGCCATGTCAGGCAGGAGCGGAGAGACGAGACGAGGCCAAGGTTGAGGAGGTGAAACAATGGTCCCAACCCACGGGAGCGGGCCCGAGGAAACGAAGGAGCCAGGTAGGTGAAGCCAGGAGCAGAGCCGGGACCGAGCAGAGGGCAGGCAGGAGCAAAAAGATGATCACGAGGCCAAGGTTGATCACGGCAAAGCGGAAAATGCAGCGGCAATCGACCGCCGCCGCTACAAATCTAGATCACGGCGGGAAACCGCCACCAAACCGCTGTGATGGTCACAACCCACGAGAGCGTGCCGAGGAAACAGCGAGCAGGCGAAGGAGCCGGGCAGGCGAAGCAGGGAGCAGAGCCGGGGCTATGCAGAGGGCAGACTCAATGGCCAAAAAAATCCGCACGACCACAAAAAAGCAAGCAACTGACAGTGGCCCGGTCGAAGAAGCGGCGAGCATGTGACGCCTGCGTCCTCTTCATACCGGACCGGAAGCGGAAGGAAGAAGGTGTAAGGCGATTGTGTATGTTCAGTGGCAACCGCTACACACGCCCCCCCAGAATCGACTTGCACCGGCAGGATCAATTTAAGGGGGGTCCTGATGACCCGGCCGAAGCGACCCCTGGAGGGTCGTGGGGGGGGGGGGGCCCGGTGTGGGGTTGGGTGGTCGAGCGGGAGGCACCGTGGACGGGGGGCGGCCTCGCCGCGGAGGAAGGGCCAACCGAGGTGGTTGGTCGATGTCCACGTGCGCCGGCTTGAGGCGGTCCACCGAAATCCGGTCCGACCTGCCGCCGACGTCGATGACGAAGGACTTGTCGTCCCGTTGCAGGACCCGGAAGGGTCCGTCATACGGCGGCCTGAGTGGCCCCCGGTGTGCGTCATGACGCACAAAAACGTACTCCGCTTGGCGAAGCGCTGGGGGGACGTAGGACTGGGGGTCACCGTGGTGGGACGTTGGCACGGGGGCAAACCGTCGGGCGGTCTCCTGGAGGTCCGAGCGCTGACGAGCCGCGGACCAGGGACTGGTAGCGTCGGGCACGAATTCGCCCGGGACGCGTAGCGGCTGGCCGTAGACCAGCTCGGCGGTGGACGCCCGGAGGTCCTCCTTGGGGGCCGTGCGGAGGCCCAAAAGGACCCACGGTAGCCGGTCGGTCCAGCCGCCGTCCTGAAGGCCGGCCATGAGCGCGGCCTTCATGGAACGGTGGAACCGCTCGCACAACCCGTTGGCTTGGGGGTGGTAGGCCGTGGTACTGTGGAGCCTGACCCCCAGGTTGCGGGCGACCGCGCCCCACAGCTCGGAGGTGAACTGCGGCCCGCGGTCCGAAGAGATGTCCGCCGGTGCGCCGAAACGGGCGACCCAGGTGGCGATGAAAGCCTGCTCCACGTCGGCGGTGGTGGTGGAGACGAGTGGAACGGCCTCTGGCCACCTGGTGGTCCTGTCCACCATGGTGAGCAGGTGTGTGAAACCCTGTGATGGGGGGAGAGGGCCCACCAGGTCCACGTTGACGTGCTCGAAACGCCGTTCGGGCACGGTGAAAGGTGCCAGCGGGGCCTGGGTGTGTCGGTGGACCTTGGCCTGTTGGCAGGCCGTGCAGGTGCTGGTCCAATCGCGGACATCCCGTCGAAGGCCGTGCCAGACGAATTGCGCTGACACCAGCTTCTGGGAAGCTTTCCGGCCCGGGTAGGAAAGGCTGTGGAGGGAGGCGAAGATGCGGCGTTGCCAGGTAACGGGCACGATGGGGCGAGGCTGGCCTTGGGAGACGTCGCAGAACAGGACAGTGTCCGCGAAGCGGACGTCGGCCAGGCGGAGGCCCGTGTCCGCCGCCCGGAGGGCTTGCACCATGGTGTCGGTGGTCTGGTCATCCGCCATAAGCGCGAAGTCCACGCCGAGGTGGACCGCGTTCACGCTGGCCCAAGAAAGACAGTCGGCCACGGCGTTGTCTTTGCCAGCGACGTGCCGGATGTCCGTGGTAAACTCCGACACGGCGGAGAGGTGGCGCTGCTGGCGGGCCGACCACGGCTCTGTGACTTTGGCCATTGCATAAATCAACGGCTTGTGGTCGACGAAAGCCGTGAAGGGTCAGCCCTCCAGGAGGTGGCGGAAATGGCGAACGGCCAGGTGCAGACCGAGGAGCTTGCGGTCAAACGTGCTATATTTGAGCTCGTTCGGCCGGAGTTGCCGGCTGAAAAAAGCGAGTGGCTGCCAAACCCCGTTCACCCATTGCTCATGTACGGCGCCCACCGCGTAGTCGGAGGCATCCGTGGTGAGGGCGATGGGAGCGTTGAGCACCGGGTGAGCGAGCAGTGTTGCGTCGGCGAGGGCCCGCTTTGAGCTTGTAAATGCCGCGTCCATGGCTGCAGACCAGACGATGTCGCGTTTGGCCGGCTTGCCCCGGAGGGCTTCGTAGAGGGGCCGCATGAGCTGAGCAGCGCGGGGCACGAAGCGGTGATAGAAATTCACCATTCCGAGGAACTCCTGCAGGGCCTTGATGGAGCGGGGATGCGGAAACGCGGTGATGGCCTCGACCTTGGTAGGCAGCGGCACGGCCCCGTTCTTGGTGATGTGGTGGCCCAAAAAATCAACGGCCGTCGTGCCGAAGTGGCATTTGGCCGGGTTGACGATTAGGCCGTGCTCGCTGAGGCGCCCGAACAGTGTTCGGAGGTGGAGGAGGTGCTCGGCCCAGGACGCGCTGGCGACGAGGATGTCGTCCAGGTAGACGAAGAAGAACGGCAGGTCGCGCAGCACGCCGTCCATCAAGCGCTGGAACGCCTGAGCCGCGTTCTTGAGGCGAAATGGCATTCAAAGGAATTCGATAGGCCGAATGGCGTGATGACGGCCGTTTTTGGGATGTCGGCCGGCCTGACAGGTACCTGGTGGTATCCCCGTATCAAATCGATCTTCGAAAAAATGACCTGTCCTGCCAAACGGGCGGAGAAGTCTTGAATGTGTGGGATCGGATACCTGTCGGGGGTGGTAACGTCGTTAAGGCGGCGGTAGTCGCCACATGGGCGCCAGCCGCCCCCCGGCTTCGGTACGATGTGTAGTGGCGAGCCAACGCGCTATCGGAGCGCCGCACGATGCCGAGGTGTTCCAAAGCGTCGAAGTCGGCTTTGGCCACGGCGAGCTTGGCTGGGTCGAGGCGGCCGGCTCTGGCGTTGACCGGCGGGCCCGTAGTTGGTATGTGGTGCTCGATACCATGTCGTACCGCGACGGCCGAAAACGTCGGCCGCGTGAGGGCTGGGAACTCCGCAAGCAGGCGAGCAAACTCGTTCGCCGCCGGGAGGGCGCATGCTAGCTCGATCGGCGCAGAGCTGCTCAACATGCATGCCAGGGAGCTGAAGGCCTCGGCGTTGACGAGGCGACGCCGTTTGACGTCAACCAGCAGCCCGTGTGCGCAGAGGAAGTCGGCGCCCAGCAGAGCCATGGGCACGCTTGCGGTCACAAAAGTCCAATGAAAGCGCTGGCTGCCGAAGCAGAGGGTGACGTTGTGCGGGCCGAAGGTGCGGATGGCCGATCCATTGGCCGCCACCAAGGAGGGGCCGCAAACCGCGGACTGCCTGTCCTGATCGGAGGCGGGTATGACGCTCAGTTGGGTGCCGGTGTCACACAGGAAGCGCCGTCCGGACGCTTTGTCCCTGATAAAAAGTAAGTTGCCCGTGTGGCCGGCGCTCATGGCTGGTAATGAACGCCGGCCCGGCCGTTTCCCGACTTGCCGAAAGTGCACGGGGGTCGGCATGTCCGGGCCTTTTGTCCGAACCTGGCATGGTAGTAACACCACGCCTGGTCAGGTGGAGGCCCCAGTCGTCGTGTTAGAGGCGGTCGGCGCAGCGTAGCGGCCGCCAATTGCGCCGGCAGTTTGGCCGCCGACCGTGCCGGGTGCTCGGGCGCCATGGGCGTTGCTTCAGACGGTGGCGGGCTCCAGGTCGCTGCCCCGATGCGTTGGCCTGCCGAGGAGATCTTGTCGGCTTCCCTGGCGAGGGCGTGGGGATCCGTGATCTGCGTGCTTGCCAGGGCGAGGCGTACCTGGCTAGGCAGCTGACGGAGGAACAGCTCTTGAAAAAGAAAATCCTGGGCGTGCTCCCCGAGCAACGAGAGCATGTACTCCATTCGCTCGGATGGGCGCGTGTCGCCGAGCTCGGACAGGTCGAGCAGGCGCCGTGCGCGTTCCGCCGATGAGAGGGCGAAAGCGTCGAGGAGGAGCTTGTCAGCGGCTGGCGGGTGCTGGACTTGTCAGCGGCTGGCGGGTGCTGGAGGAGGCTGAGGGCGCGGGCCGCTGTGGCTGAGCCGAGTGCTGCTACCACATGATGGAAGCGGGTGTCGTCGGCGGTGATGCCTCGCAGGGCGAACTGGGAGTCCGCCTGGGCGAACCAAACCGCCGCGTGAGCCTCCCAGAAGGTAGGCAGTTTGACGGCAACTGCCGTGTCCATGTCGGTAGGTCACCAATGAAGGAGCTGTGCTCCAACTCGAATCGAAAGAATGGACGCGACAAAAAGCTGGAATTCGTCCGAGTTTCTTTATTGCATCAAATCAACTCGGGTAAAACTGAAAAGCCCGTTTATTGGGCAGCATTATATACAAGCACTCGAATATCTCGTGCCGGAGCGTTTGCCCTTAAAAGGCGCGACTGGGCGTGTCCGGGAGACCTGGGCGAGTCTGGACATGCCCGGGAACGGCGAGACTGGGTGTCGCTGGACGGGCAGGGCGTGCCTGGACATGCCCGGGAACGGCGAGACTGGGTGTCGCCGGACGGGCCGGGCGAGCTCGGGAAAGGCGAGTCCGGGCATGCCCGGGAAAGGCGAGACTGAGCGTCTCCGGGCTGTCGGGGCGAGCCCGGCACAGCGATCGCTCCGTGGTTGCGTCCTCGGCAGGTGTAAGGCAATTGTGTATGTTCAGCGGGAACCGCTACACTACTATTAGATTGTTAGGCAAAGCTAAGACTAAAGTTTGCTCTACCATCAAATATTTTCCACCTCAAACAAAAGACCCCTCTTGGCCTCTAATCCGCGGTAGAGGTGGAACCACAACTGTACTGTACTGGGTGTACTGTAACATGCGCAAACTGCAAAATGCGTCTCCTTTAACTGCATCCTGCCTTTACCGTGGCGTGGTGCCTTTCTACTTTTCTAACCCACAGAAGCCACAGATATAAGACTAGGTAAATAAATTAAAGCTTGTCTTACCATTTCGCTGTACTTCAGTGAGATATTATCTCTGTGACACTGGATGGATAAGTCGTTCTCTCACTGTTTCACTCTCTCCGGATCTTGTAGCACTGGTGCTATGAAGCAGTCTTGTTAGTTTATAATTGAATGATTATATTAATTAGTAGAGGACCTGACTTAGACATGTATGCACATAATTAGGAGAGGATAACTCAACTGTTATAAATGTATGGCAATTCCAGTATGTAGGTAGTTGTATGGTAATAAGTTGACCTAACGGTTTTTAGCCATTTTCTCGTAAAATATCAAATTAGAAATTTTACACTTCTATGATCCCCCTAAACATGGCCATTCTGAACATTTTGAGCACCTCAGAAAATCTGTAGCTCCAACGGTTTCGAAGATACCGCTATGTCGGAAGTAGCACTTCTGATGAAAAAGGGCGTGGTCATTTTTAAAAGGGCGTGGTCGTTTTCGGGCTTTTCGTCCCGGATAGAGATTTTGGCACACATCCCAAGTTGTTCCTTGGGGTCATATTAGCCTATAACAGTTGAGTTATCCTCTCCTAAATTATGTGCATACATGTCTAAGCCAGGTCCTCTACTAATATCACTCAATGGTGAAGAATCACTTAAAAATTCTACTAGCTGGATCCGGATCCGGGTTTTCACCCAAATTGAATCGATTTTACTTGTCAGACACCCAACCGGTCCACCAAGTTTCGTCCAAATCCGTCCACAACTTTTTGAGACATCCTGCTATTTATCGTTTTTGGTCCTATCTACCAATGGTGAAGAATCACTTTTAAAATTCTAGTAGCCGAATCCGAATCCGGATCTTCACCAAAATCGAATCATTTCGTCCTTGTCACATACGCTACATCTCTGCCAAATTTCGTCAGAATTCGTCCACAACTTTTTGAGATTTTTTTTCACAGTCAAACGGACAGACAGACAAACAGACAGGGTTGAAAACATAACCTCCATCCACGTTTGGTGGCTGAGGTAAAAACTTTTTCACACAAGTATTAATTGAATTCCTATGTGGTGCATCCTTTCTGTAATGAGAAGAGACTTTTCTTCCCACAGTTGTTTTGGACTTCTGTTCGGCTAGCCACAGAACTTCTAGAGAATTGCCTTCTAATGTACAAAACAGCACAGTTGACCTTTTCTGCCACTTTTGCCATTTTCAATCTGTTTCAGCATCTGCTGAAATGGAATAAAAAAGCATCAAAACAATAACATTAACAAAACTTAATGAATTATGCTTACATATGCCGTTTGCAGTTTGCTTGTACTCCATTCAATGTTTTTGAAGTTGCACAAGGACTTCATAAACACTGCAGATTCCAGTTAAAATGGAGCTTCCAGCTTTAGTCGTAATACGTGAACGACACAGAAACACTCATTGCTAAGAGCAGCTGTGTTGACTGATACCTCCAGTATTAGTCAACCTAAGTAGGCTTTAGAAGTCTTCATTTTTTGGCATTGCCAGCACACTCTTTGGGAAGGGAATTTGTCCATAGAAGCATATTTGGCTCACTGGCCATCTCTTTTTTTCTAAGAAAAAAGGGGAAAAACAAACAAACATTTCAACAAAGCTAAGCATCTGTGTTCCAGCCCCTATACCAAAGTACATGGTCAAACAAATACAGTACTCATCTACCTTGGCCCTAACACAAATGGTCATGGTCATGGAAAAATACATATCCTATCTCACAGGCCCAAAATGCATTGTCATACTTACCATAAACGTTTTTGTTTGGAGACCACTGGCTGTCAAAAGCATGAAGTGGATTCCTCCTGGCAAATGAGCTGGGAAGCTGTCTCTTGTGGTCTTGTATCAAATAGCATCTCTTCACTGGAATGGTGACCATGAACCAATGTGCCATAGCTGCACATGCTGCTAGGTTCCTGACCAATAGGGGGTGCGTACCATGCATCTACACAATTTTGTCATCTATTACACTGTTTACGAGGACAGGATTATAACCGGGTCATAAAAGATTGCATTCAAAATGGAACTTTCAGCTTTAGTTGCAGTCTATGAAAGAAAAATAATAGGACCACTGGACCTGTAGCTTATCTGGGCCCTGGCCAAATGTTGAACCCAAATTTGGTAGCATTCTGACAGGTGGGTCTAGAGAAGAAGATTTCTGAAGGAATTTATGCGATTTCCCCAACATTTGACAAAGTCCGCCATTTTGACACACTTCCGGTCATGTGATCAGCAATGCCTCCACAGTTTAACATCAGGACCCTGGCCTGATGTTGAAACTAAATTTGGTAGAATTCTGACTGGTGAGTCTGGAGAAGAAGATTTTTGAAGGAATTTACTAAGTCCGCCATTTTGACCTACTTAAATTCACGAGACCGGAATGAGCTTTGCAATCCCCGTTACCAGTCAGGAGCAGAACCTTGCTGCCAAATTTCAACCGGATCGCCCAGGGGTTTGGCCAGAGCAGTCGAAATAGGAGACAGACAGACAGACAGACAGACAGACAGACAGACGGACGGTGCACGATGACAATATACCTTATCTGGAATGCCAATTCCAGATGAGCTAAAAATGCTACAAGCAGTGTCAGGTGTCTGAGCTGTGTCCATGTGGTTTTTACCTCTCCCACCCCACCCCCTCCCCACACCTCCTCTCCCCAAGCCCTCTCCCTCCCACAGATCTCCCGATGTCCCTGCTCTCAAATGTTGTACTTGTACCCTTCCCCCTCTCCCCATCTTGTCTCCCGCTCCCTTTATTATGTCTCATGTGTCCGGGTTTTTTTTCATGATTAATGTTAGCTCTTACACGAGCCTCGATCTTGTATACAAAAACGAAAAGAAAAAAAAAGAAGTTGTTTATGCACAACTGCCCACAGTATTAGTCAACTTATATCGGCTTCGGAAGCCTTTTTTGGCAATGCTAGCTAACCCCATGCTGATGAAGACCATTTAGCAAGAAACGCTGCCGTGGATTGATTCCCTGACTGGCGCAAAGCTGCCTATGTGTCAAACAGCAGTGTTTTTCCACAACCAGTGAACGGAGATTAAAGACTCTTTAAGCACAGCTACTCATGATGACGTCACAAGTATGCACAAAAATGCCAAATCAATTAATGGGCAAAAATAATAATAATTATACAACAAGAAAAAGTATATGGCCTATATATAGTATGCTAGTTAACGCACGTCATTGAAGAACATTTAATTTACGGCTCTACCTCTACGTGTCAGTGTAATTCATGACGAGTCGCGAATGTGGCCTTTTGGTGAAATGGGAGGAAGAAGAAGCCAGATTCGGTTGAAGTCAGCCGGTGAGGAAGAAGAATCTGCATTGCAGGGACCGGAGGAGGGGGTTGTGAGTGTCACTGCTGAGAGATACGAGTCTGAAGAAGAAGAAGAAAGGTTACGTTTAAGTGAGGCGTGTGTGTGAGGAAGAGGAAGCGACGATTTCCATTGGTGACTTTGGTGTCGACGAAGCGATCGCACCGGACTGAAGAACAGAAGGAGAGAAAGGCGTGCGATCTTCACGGGGACGGTGGCCGTCCCGTCACGCCGGTCACCCGTGCCACGATCGTTCGGTCGCGTCTCGTTTCCGGACATGGAGCTGAGGGGAGGTCAGGCAAGGAAGAACCCGCTCGTTTTTTTTCCCCCCCTAAACCCCTAACCTTCTTGCCAAACCCCGTCATCCCAACTCCGCTCTCCCTTTCCCCGTCCGTCTCGGGGTTTCTTTGCGCTCTTCCTCGTCTCTGTCATCATCATCAACGTCATCACTCGTAATGCCCGGAATTTCTCTCTCAACCTTCGTCCAGTCCTCCTCTCGGTCGATCTTCAATCCTCGGCTCTAAAATCATTCCTCGATCAGCTCTGTTCAAATTTGTCTTTCGTTCCTGTTTTCGATCCCGTCCTCGTCCGTCGCTCCCGTTTCGATCCTTCCTTCGCTCGCGCCTCCACTTCCGGTCTCGGTCGTCTGGCTCTGCCCGCACCGACCATGTCCTTCCCCCGACCCACGCTTCGTCTCTCCGAGAAGTTTGTGCTCCTGCTCATCGTCAGCGCCTTCGTCACCTTGTGCTTCGGCGCGATCTTCTTCCTGCCGGACTCTCGGCAGGGTTTGCATGCTCGTGGCTCCACACCGCCATCCTCAGCGGCTCCAGCCCGCCAGGAGGTTCCCGAAGAGCCGCCGAACAAGGTGCAAAGCTCGGGAAAAGCATCGCCGGGTGACCGGGATGTGGCCATCCAGCGCCTGCAGGACGAGCACGAACGGGTCCTGGACGAAGCCAAGAAGATACTGCAAAAGACCAAGGAGGGAATTCTGAACGACATTTTGACTGCGAAGAGCAAGGTCGTGGAGAAGAACAACCGCGATGTTGATGTGAAGCCTCAGCTCCCCAAGGTTCCTCTGCCGAAGATCATCGGGGCGACTGGAGGAGAACCGCAGGACGCGGCGACTCGGGAGCGCAGGGCGAAAGTCAAACAGGTGAGTCTGACATTCTGCACTGCACCAAGGACTGGATCCTAGACGAGAGGAGCAAGAGGAAGGTGCACCTTTACACCAGCGGGTTGAGACAGGTGATCTTACCTAAAAAAATAATAATAAAAAATAAAGGGAGAGGGGTTTGGGGGGAGGAAACGTCATGAATGGAGTTAACAGGTAAGTTAGAAAATAGCATTATGAAGACTAGTGGGGTCACCCGTGGGCATGGAGGTGTATCGTTGCGATCGGTGCAGCCGTTTTTGCGGTACCCGGGACAATAACGTCAGGCGGGAGTCCAAACCTGAAAATGCTGGAGACCAAAGCTGAAATTGGAAAAACAATATGGCCTATTTTACTCCAGGGGGTCCCAGGATTACCCACCCAAAATTTCGTTGCTATCGTTTCAGCCGTTTTTGCTGTACCTGGGAACGGACAGACGGACGGACGGACATTTGGTGAATAGTAAGATGATGGTGTGGGGAAAAGGATGAAGGTAATGAGATGAGGGATTTTATTGGGATCTGTGGGAGAGGGAATAAGACAGGTAGGGATGTAAGAGAGGAAATGAGGCATAGTTGGTCTTCAAATTGGTCTTTGGATGAAGTGAACATCTACTAAGTGTCACCTCGTCTGTCATAAATCATAAGCCACAATCCCCAAACAGGTGAGCTTAGGTTTATAATAATAAACAATAGGTTTGGGTATGATATAAAATGACATAGTTTCATAATTAATGAGCACTTGGCTGTGCCACGTCAAGTCCACACACGACTCGACAGCCTCGACTTGCTCTCGCAGAACAAATGGAGAAGTTCTAAGTATATTTTGGATCCAGTTGCCCTTCGTAACGTGTTTCCGATGGATGATGATTTAGAATAGCTACACCGTATCCCTGCGTATTGTAAGAGGCGACTAAGGGTTGGCATCAGGAAGGGCATCCGGCCATAAAAACATTGCCTCAAACAGGGAACCATGATTGTCATGGAGCCCGCAAGGCTAGCCCCCGCTCTAGAGGGAAAAAATGGCCTTAAAATGATCATTCATTCATTCATTCATTCATTCAACAGCACTCGGAGAGCATACCTCCACCTGGTTGGCCATATCACTCAATGGTGAAGAATCACTTTTAAAAATTCTACTAGCTGGATCCAGATCTGCATCTTCACCAAAATTGAATCTATGCTACCTTGTCAAACACACAACCTGTCTGTCCAACATGTTTCGTCCAAATCCATCCATAACTTTTTGAGATATCCTGCTTTGTATCGTTTTTGGCCCTATCTCCCGATGGTGAAGAATTACTTAAAAAATCAAATAATTCTCATATCCGAATCCATATTCAGATCTTCACCAAAATCTAAGCGAATCTTCCTTGTCAGACACCCAATCGGTCCACCAAGTTTCGTCCAAATCCATCCATAACTTGTTGAGATATTCTGCTATGTATCGTTTTTGGCCCTATCTCCCAATGGTGAAGAATCACTTTAAAAATTCTAGTAACCGGATCCGAATCCGGATCTTCACCAAAATCTAATAATTTCGTCCTTGTCACATATGCTACATCTCTGCCAACTTTCATCTGAATCCGTCCACAACTTTTTGAGATATTTTGTTCACAAACGGACGGACAAACAGACAAACAAACGGACAGACAGGGGTGAAAACATAACCTCCATCCACCTTTGGTGGCGGAGGTAATGATGATGTTTGTATACATTCTCATTGTCATTCTCTTCATCTTGTCCCCAATCAGATGATGCAGCATGCTTGGAGCAGCTACCGGTCTTTTGCATGGGGGGCTAATGAGCTGAAACCAGTCTCCAAGAAGAGCCACAGCACCAATATATTTGGTATGGGGTGTGGAGTGAGGGACAGGGCGTGTGTGTGTGCATGCTTGGATGGAATGACTGTGTGGGAGGTGAGAATCTGTGCTGACAGGTACATAGCTTCACCAACAACTCAGTTGTTTACAAGTGTGCCTTTAAATAAATGGATTACATTTCATGAATGTTTGTTGTTATCACCTAAGATAATATAGTCTTTCCTTTCCTCCATAAATAACCTGGTCATTTAAAATGGCCCTTTTGTGCACATATTGTACCATATTTTAATACCACAGTGCCTCAATTTTCTTCTCCATTCCACCACTGTCCTTGCATGTATGATCCTCCAATATCACTTGTGATCTATATTTATATATTTATTCAGTATTATTCTGACTGCAACCTTCAACAATATGAGAAACCCCCCACCCCGCTTCCCACGCCTCCTCCCCCCCACCCCCCCCCCCAAGTCCTCTCCCTCCCAAAGATCTCCCTGCTCTCAAATGTTGTGCTTGTGTGCTTCCCCCTCTCTCCCAATCTTGTCTCCCGCTCCCTTTATTTCGTCTTATGTTCAGTTTTTATTTTTATTTTTATTAACCCTCTCCAGGTATGACTACGGCTCCTTTTGTGCCAAAGATGTCATCCTTTAAAAAAAATTCCTGCGTAAATGACATCCGCAGATGCAAAGAATAGACGTGTTATCGCCTGCAACCTGAACACATTCAAAATTCCAGCCTAAATTGGCTCCTGTTGGATGTCAGGCTTGGCCATCCGGCTCGTGATGACACTTGGGCCAAAACCTTCCTTTCAGCTGACCCCAAAACAAGGTGGGTTTAATTGTAGCTGTTAAAGTAGCATTCGTGGGAAGTACAGCCCCTTGGGGAAGAAGAGTGGCGAAACGCTCCTCTTTTAGGTCCTATCGCATTAAGCACATATAGGTTCAGTTAAATAAAATATAATTCCCTCTTGTAACTGTAATTGGCGATCGCCATACAGACACTAAGTGAACCTACATGTCTGTGTAGGCAAATCAACTCCAGAGCAAAATGCCTCAAAAGTATCTCTCCATGCACATTGGTGGAAAATTCCACATTTCCTATAAAATTGTTGTCCAAAAATTAATGAATATCACATTGCATGGTGATATTATCACAAAATATATCATCAAAATCACAAATATGCAACTGAGGAGATATTTAAAGGTGTAAAAGCACAGCTCGTACATTTTGACCACAGAGTGGCCTACACTTGAGGACAGTCGCAGTTAAAGTTACAATTTTACAAATTCTACACATTTTGAGCGTGCAGTCTTCCACCAATGGCAAGTTTTATTTGGCATACTCGTAATCTGTCATCATATTAGTAGTTCTCCAAATATTACAATTTCTTAAAATTGTAATTGGTCCATCTTTACCAATGCAGCTATCAATGCTCACGGGGGTGTAGAACAGCAGGAAGAAATTGGTCAACTGGCAGAATTGGAAAACGAGGATAACGGCAAACAGATGCACCAAAGTCAAGGAGATGGGTTGCAGGAAAAGGATGGTGGACAGGGTCTCAGTGGGTGTAGTAAACATCAGTAGTAGAAATGGGAAACCTTGAGTCATGTTATTTTTTTATTTTTTTAAAGTTTATATGGTTCAATGGAGGAGCTGTTCCATGCCGAGGGACGTTAGACTCTGCTGGACTTGGCTCGTGATGAACACAACCGGTGACCTTTAGTGAAGAGAGGTGACATACCTTTCCAGTACATTCTGGGTTCCGGCGATGCCATCTTCTGATGTGTCTTTGCTCTCTGCAGTCAGTGGGATAATTGAGGAGAAATCCACTTCTCTCAAGCCTCCCCACCACTTCCCCCATGGCTTGCCCATGGGGTTTGTCCGGGCTCTATCCTCTAAGTCTAAATGCTGAGCGTCAAACTAGAAATGAGCATCTATATAAAAAAAAATTGTCTTTGGTGTGGCTCGGCCAAGGTCAGAATCAAACTGGTGACGTTCCAGACTGAGAGGACGATCTAGCCACAATGGCACACAGGGTCTGATTATGGTGACCATTTTAAAAACTCTGTTCTCATTATCCTTTCAGGTTTAAGACGAGATTTAAATACACTATTAAAATTGGCACAGTCATGAGCATGACTATTGCAGTGCAGTGATCTTACAGCTGACTAGTTTGTACAACTTTATATTCATCCAGAAGAAATGCCTCCCAGAAGCTCGACCAACACCAGCCTCGGGGTGTTGACTTGTCTTTTTCCAGACCTGTTCGCTAACTCTTTCTGTGGTTTTTTTTTTTGCCCCACCTGTAGGTATTTAAAGTACCTTCAGAAAGTATTCACACCCTTTGACTTTTTCACATTTTGTTGTGTTACAGCCTGAATTGTTGGTTGTTTAAATTTTAATTTTTTTGTGACCGATCCACACAAAATAGCCTAGGACAGTGAAAATATGCTTTTAGAATTGTTTACAAATTTATTGAAAATGAAATACAGAAATATCTAATGGCTAGTATTCAGCCCCCAGGGCATATACTTCGTAGAAACGGCTTTGGCAGCAGTTACAGCCTTGAGTCTTCTTGGGTATGTCTGCATTTGATTTGCACATCTGGATTTGGGAAGTTTCTCCAATTCTTCCTTTCAGATTTGCTCAAGCTCTGTCAAGTTGGATGGGGAGCTTCGGTGAACAGCAACCTTCAAGTCTTTCCACAGATTCTCAATGGGATTCTAGTCTAGGCTTTCTGAAGTCCTGCCACTTGAGGACCTCCACGTTCTTGTTCTGAAGCCATTTTCGTGTTTCTTTAGCTGTATGTTTGGGGTCATTGTCCTGTTGAAACGTAAATCTTCACCGCAGTCTAAGGTCTTTTGCACTCTGAAGCAGCTTCTCCTCAAGGTTTCCCTGTATTTGGCTACATTCATTGTTTAATCTATACTTACAAAACTCCCAGTCCCTGCCGCTGAAAAGCATACCCATGGCATGATGCTGCCACCACCATGCTTCATGGTAAGGATGGTGTTAGACGGGTGATCTGTGCTCGGTTTCAGCTCGGTGTGCATTCAGGCCAAAGAGTTAAATTTTCATCTCATCAGACCACAGAATCTTTTGCCTCATGCTCTGAGTCTTACACGTGCCTTCTTGCAAACTCCAGGCATGCTGTCATGTGACTTTTTTCAGGAGTGACTTCCATCTGGCCACTCTCCCATAAAGTCTAGATTTGTGAAGTGCTGCAAAGACTGTTGTATTTCTGGCAGGTTCTGTAGTTCTGTCAGAGTGGTCAATGGGTTTTTTGTCACCTCCCTTACCAAGGTCTTCTTGCCCGGGTGCTCAGGTTGGTCGGACGGCCAGCTCGAGAAAGAGTCTGGTTAGTTCCACATTCTTTCCATTTCTTAATGATGGAGCTCTGGGGAACTTTTAACACTTTTGTTTTTGAAATTTTGAAAACGACACTTGTTCAACAACAAAAAATTGTTTTATACCCTTCCCCAGATCTATGCCTCCACCATTCTATCTCGGGGTTCTAATGATAGTTCCTTGGACTTCACTGTTGAGTTTCTGCTCTGACATGCACTGTCAACTGTGGGACCTTATATAGAAAGGTGTGTTGCTTTCTAAATTGTCCAATCAATTGAATTGGCCACAAGTGAACTCCAATCGAGTTGTAGAGACATCTCAAGGATGATCAAAGGAAAATGGATGCACCTGAGCTCAATTTGGAGTGTCATAGCAGAGGGGTTGAATACTTATTTACTCGACATTTCAGCTTTTCATTTTTTATTATTATGTAAAATTTTCGACAAAAGGATTCCATTTTGTCATTATGCAGTACTACATGTAGATCAGTGATGAAAAATCTAAATTTAATCTTTTTTTTATATTCAGGCTGTAACATACCAAAATTTGAAGAAGACAAAGGGTATGAATACTTTCTGAAGGCACTGTAGGTTTGTCTGGAACTGAACCTATATTTCCTATGAGATGAAATTAAATTAAGCTTGTGAAATGCAAGTTTGTTAGGTTGACAGGAACCTAAACTTACACTGCTGTAGTGCATTGTTTTTATTATTTTATTTTTATTACGTATTTCATTTTTATTACGTAATCCATTATTTACGCACTACAGCAAGTACAAACGTCTGATTGATTGCAATATGTGTACCACAAATTCAATTTACGCAGCCTTCATTAACATCTAGATTTGTGCTTATTTTGAGCTCTTGAAATAATACTGGCAAGGTGGCGAAGACCTGCTATTTGAAGATTAAGAAGAAGGATCACCCTTCCATTCACATTTTAATGCCAAGGCAGTTTTTTTCCTTGGTTAGGGGGAGCAATCCGAGATAGGTCGCCATTCTGACGCAAGCTACTCCAATGGCTTGTTCTTCCCAATAAGATGGTTCTCATTTTGCTGACCATGGAAGGATGACAGGCTGAGTCAACCCACCTGGTGTTATTTTAATGGCATGACAGGGGCCCACACTCAGGGCCCTAATTTCCTAAGCCAGCCACCTTAACTGTTAAACCAACACCAGGTTAGTGTTATTTGGGCAAATCAGTAAATACATGCCAAAAATCAGAAGCTAGGTGCAGGTACTGATTTCCTTGATAATACACTGCCAAACACAGAGTTCATGGGTGGGGAACAAACCTTGTCTGATGCACTGTGAAATTGAGCCTTCAGAAGCTGGGTGGGTGATCATTATTATTATTATTGATTACTACTGTATTAATATTTCTGTTATTATTACTATTTGCTTCATTAGTTGCACAATACGCAACTACACACACCCCTGGTCACACAACTTTCAGATCATGAGCTTCAAAAGTTGTACATTGTGTTCTCTCAATATTATCTCACTGAGGTTCCGATGTTAACTTTGGCCAAACTGAAAGCCACTCCTCAAGGGCAGTTCATTATTTGGCCCTGTTGATGTGATGCAACGCTCGCGTGATCCCTCATTGGACTTTGCCCGTGTCCAATGTCCTTTGTATCCCGCAGACAGGATTATTCACAATTGGAGCAGTGATTGTCCATTATTCTCTTCATATTTTGGATATCTGTGATTCATAGGACAAGTTGAGTCAGCTGAAAACCGAATGACTTAAGGTCAGCGTATGCCACAGAGCACTTGTAAAAATGAAATATGACGGATTTTGTGTTTTTCCTACTCTGATGGAGAAGAGATTCAATGATGAGTAACCATTTTAGACTTTGACAAGTGTACAGCATGCATGGTGGGTTCTTTCGTTACACAATCTACCTTTTTGAGGTTTTGTTGATAAACTGTATACTTTTATTTGATGAATGAGGCTTAAATTGCACAGGGTCTTTTTTTTTTTTTTCCCCCTTGCTTTCTACCTTATTTATTAATTTATTTATTTCTATTAGAAATCTGAATGGTTAACTGTTCTTTATGCCACTGACTCCAAATTAGATACCTTGAGCAATTTCTCATCTCATAAATCAATTTTAAGTTGAAACCAAAAAGAAACGACGTTTTAGCCGATTGGTGGGGATAGGGGTGGAGCTTGGCTTACCCGTACTTCCACATCACAATCGAAGGTGAATTATTTGTTGGGAATTAAACCGATTACAACAACAACAACAACATGCATTTTAAGGCCATGTTCCCTGCTAGAGCGGGGGTTAGCCTTGCGGTCCCCAATCCCCATGACAATCTTCTCCATTTTGCCCTATTTTCTGCATCTCTCCTTGTTAACCCCCTTGCCCGCATTTCTTCTTCCACCATCTTTAGCCAAGTCTTTCTCGGTCTTCCCCGTCCTCTACTTCCTTCTACATTAACTTCCATCACTATTCTCAACCAGTCACTTTCATCCTTCCTCAATACATGACCAAACCATCTCAACCTGTTCCTCTTCACAGCATCAATCACAGGCAATATTCCCATCATCTTTCGCAATTCATCATTTGTCTTCCTCTCTCTCAACGATACTCCGCACATCCATCGAACCATTCGCATTTCCACCCTTTCCAGCCTTCGTTGCTGCTCTACACTTCTTATTAAACCGATTGCATTTAATTATATATTTCCAGTATGTAGAAGAAAAATCGATATGCAAAGGTTCAATATAGAATCGATATAAAATCAATATACACGGTCATCAAATCTATGTCAAAACAAAAAGTAATGCCCATCTGGCTGATGCTGCATTGGATAAGCGGAGCTTGGCTTACTTACACCTTGACCCTTCCGTGTCGTGCTTGAAGGTGAATTATACAGTCGTGGCCAAAAATATTGGCACTCTTGCACATTTTTCAAATAACTCACAATTTTCTCTAAAAATAAGTTGAAATTGACAAAAGTATTTGGTCTCCACAATTCTTTATTTCGCTGTTAATATTACAGAACCTTTGTTTTTGATTCAGAACTTAATATATCCTTTTAAATCAGAAAATAAATGACATTGTCAAAATTATTGACACCCGAGACTTAATATTTGATAGCACAGCCTTTGGCAAAATAACTGCAGTCAAGTGCTTCCTATAGCCATGAATGAACTTCCGACACTTCTCTACTGGCAGTTTGGCCCACTCTTCTTATGCAAACAGCTCCAGTTCTCCCAGATTTGAATGGTTCCTTCACCCAACTGCTGTTTTCAGATCTCCCTACAGGTGTTCAATGCGATTCAGGTCTGGACTCATTGCTGGCCACTTCAGAACAATCCAGCATTTTGTCTTGAACTATTCCTGGGTGCTTTTTGAAGTGTGTTTGGGGTCATTGTCCTGCTGCAAGACCTATGACCTTCGATGGAGACCCAGCTTTCTGACACTGGGTTGAACATTGCACTCCAAAATGCCTTGATAATCTCCTGATTTAATGATGTCATTTAGCCTGGTGTTGGCTAAGCGGTTAGGGTGCCGGCTTGGGATCCTAGGATCCTGGGTTCGAATCCCGGTCGATCGCTGAATTAACGCCAGGGGCGTTGACTCAGCCTGCCATCCTTCCGAGGTCAGCAAATTGAGTACTAGCTTGCTGGGATGAATGATCCTGGTGTGTACCCCGGCTTAGAATAGGTACACCGTATCCCTGCGCATCGAAGAGCGTGACCAAGGGTTGGCGTCAGGAAGGGCATCCGGCCATAAAAACATTGCCTCAAACAGGGAACCATGATTGTAATGGGGCCCGCAAGGCTAACCCCCGCTCTAGCGTGGAAAATGGCCTTAAAACGTCATTCATTCATGCGCACATTCAAGGCACCCAGTACCAGAGGCAGCACAGCAACCCCAAAACATCACTGAACCTCCTCCATGTTTGACTGCCGGGAAGGTGTTCTTTTCTTTGAAGGCTTCATTTTGTTTTCTGTAAACATCGAGATGATGCGCTTTACCAAAAAGCTCTAATTTGGTCTCATCTGTCCACAGGACATTCTCCCAGAAGGATTTTGGCTTGTTCAGGTGTGTTTTGGAAAACTCCAGTCTCTCTCTCAGCAGTGGGGTCCTCCTGGTCCTGGGTCTCCTACCATAGAAGTTCCTTTCATTTAGTTGGCGACGGATAGTGCGAGTTGAAACTGTCGTACCTTGTGTGTGAAGGTCAGTTTGAATCTGTTTTGCAGTTGATCGAGGTGCTTTCTCCACCATTCGAACAATCCTTTACTGCAATCTTCCATCAAGATTTCTCTTGCGGCCACGTCCAAGGAGGTTGGCTGCAGTGTCATGGGCCTTAAACTTCCTGATAACATTGCGTACAGTGGACACAGGAACATCAATGTATCTGGACATGCACTTGTAGCCTTAAGATTGCCCATGCTTGGCTACAATCTTACGTCTGACCTCCTCAGACAATATTCTCTAGTTTTCTTTCTTTTCTCCATGCTCATTGTGCTACACACAGTGATACAAAACAGGAGAATGACTCCTTTTCTCCATTCAAACTGGTTGAATGAGTGATTTTTGTATTGCAGGCACCTGCAACTCACCACAGGTTAGTTCAATTCCAAAGTGAAGGAGAATAACCTGCTTGAAAGCTAATTATGTCTATCAACTTCTAAAAGGTGCAGATTTCATAAATGTTTCAGCTCTTTTCTTTTTTGCCACTGCAAACCAAAGAAATACATATGTTGATACCAAAGATTTTTTTTAATTTCAACAATTTTCTGGAAGAAATGGTGCATTATTTGAAAAAAGTGCAAGGGTGCCAATATTTTTGGCCACGACTTTAAATAGCTTCTGTATATAGCTATTTAGCTGTATATAGCTTGGTTGTCTTCTATTCTCCACCTGAAACAATCCTGCAATAGAAGAGAAGTTTAATCGGCAGATGTACATCTTCATCCATGCAAACAAAGCACGCTTTGAAGAAACCGAGAGACATCATATTGCTCTTGTAAATGAGACTGAGGAGAAACATGCAAAGAAAGATATGTCATTAGAATAAAGACAGACAATAGACTACTCGACAACATGAGACAGAGAAACCGACCTCAAACAAGGAAATGAGGCCATTTGGCCCAAACTTTGCTGTGGTGCACTCCCGGGTTAATTTTTGCCACAGCTTTAAACATCAATCTTCTTGATGGTTTACTAAAATCTAAATAACCTGATCTTGATTGGGTGACCTAATTTGTTATTTTATATGTACACGTATGTTTTCTTATTCTTTTGCACCATGCTCTACAGAGCATTTATTTTGCACTGCAGCTGCTGAAGCAGATTCTTGTCTAGTGTTACAATCCTGGATGAGTCACTACCTCGACTGAAGGTGGAGGAATTTGTAATTTGTTCAGAGTGCCAGCAAAAAACTCGCCTACTCTTCACTGGGTGTCACAAAGAACACAGTGGGTTCTTTAATGTTCACCAACTCATGCCAGCAAAGGGGACATCCAGTTTACATCCATCTGAGGAACACATTGAATTGCCTTGCTTGGGAAATCCCAGGATGAAAGTTTATAGCTGGGCTGAGATTCAAACCTAGGCTAGACAGCTCAGAGGATGGTATTTTGTACATGTATATATCTACATTGTATATGTGGGCTGACAGAATAGCCGAGTTGTATTTTAATTTTATATCAAAGATGGTTGCCAAAGTGAGCCATAGACCAAGCATCCTCCATGTCAAATCATTATTTAGGAATGCGAACTTCTCACAGAAGGCATATGTCCATAGTTCAGTGGAATAGGTAGTATGCAATGACGTCACGTCGCTCTGTGATACAAAGCTAGTCTGCCATTATGGGAGATTATCAAATATGACAGCAAAGCCACCCTGGCAGACATACAATGAAATAATGACATTTTTCAAGTACTTTGACAACTTACCCTAGCTTGCAAAACACAAATAACTTGAGAAAATGGCTGTCTTTTATGGTATACAGTCACGTGAAAAAGTAAGTACACCCCATGTAAAGTTTTGACTTTTTCAACATATTTCAACATACAGCTATTTGATCTTCATTTCAACAATATTGATAGATAAAGGTGATATCATATAACAAATATCATAAAACATTTACATTTTGTAGTCCATTGGATAATTTAAATAAACATAAATGCAAATTTCGCATGTGGAAAAAGTAAGTACACCCCTACATTTATCACTACTTCCAATACCTAAAATTAGAATCAGGTGCAAATGATTACAACATCGTTAGAGAGGATCTTGGAGGAACCTGTCTCATTTAAACCTCAGACATTTAGTTTGGTTTGCTCTTTGTTGTTGAAGTGTGCGGCGTTGCCATGCCTAGATCAAAAGAGCTCTCTGAGGCCTTCAGAAAGAAGGTTATAGATGCCTACGAGTCTGGGAAGGGATTTAAAAAGATCTCCAAACAATTTGAAATCAATCATTCGACTGTCCGGAAGATCATCTACAAGTGGAGAAGATTCCAAACAACTGCCAACTTGTTCAGGCCAGGCTGCCCCAGCAAGATCAACCTGAGAGCAGACCGCAAGATGCTGAAAGAAGTCTCTAAGAACCCGAGAATGTCATCACAAGACCTACAGGTAGCTATTGCCACTGTTGATGTCAAAGTGCACGAGTCTACCATTAGAAAGAGGCTGCACAAATTTGATCTACATGGGAGGTGTGCCAGGAGGAAACCTTTGCTGTCCAGAAAGAACATCAGGGCAAGACTAAAGTTTGCCAATGAACACCTAGGCAAAGACGAGCACTTCTGGAACAATGTGCTCTGGACAGATGAGTCAAAGGAAGAGCTATTTGGCCACAGTACCAGAAGACATGTTTGGCGAAAACCAAAGACAGCATTTGACCACAAGAACCTGATACCAACTGTAAAGCATGGTGGTGGAAATATTATGGTTTGGGGCAGCTTTGCTGCATCAGGGCCTGGGCAGCTCACCATCATAGAATCCACTATGAATTCTTCATTGAACCAGAGGGTGCTTGAGGATAATGTGAGGCCATCTGTCGGAAAGTTGAAGCTCAACCGAAGGTGAACCTTGCAACATAACATTGACCCTAAACATACCAGTAAATCCACCAAGGAATGGCTGAAAAGAAAGAAATGGAGGGTTCTGGAATGGCCAAGTCAAAGCCCGGATCTAAATCCCATCGAGATGTTGTGGGGGGATTTGAAACAAGCTGTGCATACAAGAAACCCCTCAAACATCGCACAGCTGTAAGAATTCTGCATGGAGGAGTGGGAAAAATTTCTCCCAGTCGATGTCAGAGACTAGTAGACAGTTATAAGTAACGCCTACTTGAGGTTGTTTCTGCCAAAGGGGGCAATACCACCTATTAGAGCCAAGGGTGTACTTACTTTTTCCACATGCAAAATTTGCATTGATGTTTATTTAAATAATACAATGGACTACAAAATGTAAATGTTTCATGATATTTGTTATATTATATCACCTTTATCTATCAATATTGTTGAAATGAAGATCAAATAGCTGTATGTTGAAATATGTTGAAAAAGTCAAAACTTTACATGGAGTGTACTTACTTTTTCACGTGACTGTGTGTGTGTGTGTATATATATATATATATATATATATATCCCTTCTCTGCACCTATCAGCAAGTCCCATCTTACCCCACGCTTGTGCCAATCAAAACCCCGACCAATCACTGCCTTTCTGGGTGTGGCCCTCGGCCCGCCTGTCCTGTGCGCTTCCAAAGTCGATGTCATCAGCGGCAGCGCACAATGTCCTGGCTTCCGGTAGGTTTTTAATTTGGGTGTTTAAATGCGTACGATTGGCTAGTGTCTATGATGTGGTGCCAAAAGAGACATAGGAAATAAATTAGAGGTAACAACATACAAGGGAAAAATTTACCCATAATCCCTGAGCTAATTAACATACCCCACTCCTCGTAATGGGGACGAAGATGCACTTTACACGACATCCGGGCTAATACAAATTCTCGACTTATTACATGGTGGTTCTTCTTCTTCATCGCGATATCGGGAGCATGCTAATTTATGCACTCTACCTGGTCTATGGTATCCCTACCCCCTACAAACTTAACTACATATATATATATATATATACATACTGTTCATTATACAGACTTGGCATTTAATATGGAATATTTTTTTTGTGGGGGTGAACTTGCTTTTCAAGATGTCTTAGAACCAAAAGTTCATTGGAATTATGTTGAAATTATTCTAGATTTTCTTAATGTGACCTTTAAAAGAAACAAAAACCACATTTGACATTTCGAAACAAATAAATTGATCCTTGAAAGTGATGTAAACTGATATCGAACTCAATTCATGGACAGTACTGTGTTAAACTTCTGTACGTTTTCCAGAAGTATCTCTTTATTTTGCACATTAGCCAATTTTTTTTTAACAAAAACAAAAGTTAAATTACGACTGGGATTACGGACAGTAAAATTACAGTTCAGTACTTCGTGCAACCCCCACGAGCATTCAGGAGAGCATGTACACGTTGAGGCATGCTGTTCATGAGATTTGCCAAGGTTTGGACAGGAATCGCTTGCCATGCAGTGACAATAGCCTGCTGCAATTCACGCACAGAGGTCGGCTGCTGGTCCAAGTGGTCGATTTGACGCGTTAATTCTGCCCACAAGTTCTCAATCGGATTCATATCCGGGGACATGGCAGGCCACTCCATATGCTCTACACCACGGTCAGCAAGAAAGTGTTGGATCATGCGAGCATGATGAGGCCGTGCATTGTCATCTTGGAAGACAAAGTTTCCTCGAAAGGCTGCACAAGCAAATGGAAGCAATGTTTCTTCCAGAATGGCCCTGTACTTGAACTGGTTCAGGTTTCCATTCAGAACAACCAGGTCAGTTTTGCCCCCTGCATGAAAAGCAGCCCAAACGGTCACCCCACCACCTCCAGCTTGGATGCTTGGCACTATACAATCTTTGTTGGAGGCTTCATGCACTTGTCTGCCCACTCGGGCATGGCCATCTTGACGATAGACCAGAAATCTAGACTCGTCACTGAAGATCACGTGATTCCAGTGTCCTAGCTGCCATTGACGGTGCTTTCTGGCCCACTGCAATCGGCGCTGGCAGTGTTGTCTGGTCAGGCGTGGCTTTCTCAGGGGACGCCTGGCACGATAGCCTACTTGAACCAGTCGTTGGTTGACTAGCCTTCTGGATACAGGCACATTTGTCAGTTGCTGCCACTCAGCCCTAAGCCGATTAGCTGACTTGGTACGGCCATTGCAGACTAACCTGTGCAGCTGGCGATCATCCCTCCTTGTGGTTCTGCGGGGACGTCCTGGCCTCGGTATTGGAGTAGGGACACCCCTCTGAGCATTTCGTTTCAGGATCTTTGACACCTGACCTTGAGTGATGCCATACTGCCAAGCAATAGCATGCTGTTTCCTGCCGTAATTTCGTAAAGCCACCACTCCATGACAAACAGCATTGTCGAGTTGATGGACCATCTCCAGAGGAAGCGGCAATAACTTTTGGAGACGTGCAGCAGTTGTTTTCCACTGATACAGAACTCAACAACCCTTGTATACCCGACTGTGAAGCCAATCATCAAATGCACCTGTCCATACATTTTGCCACGCCACCTGTGAGATAATCCTGTTGTTGACTTCTTGCTGCGACAGACAATCAGTGACATGGTTCTTTTAACAAATAAATCACCAAAGTGTGAAAAAAACTCACCAGATTGATATACTGAGTTAAGAAAGTAAACCCAAGTCAAGAAAAAAAAAATATTCCATATTAAATGCCAAGTCTGTATATGAATATATTCGTGTCATATCTATCTCTCTCGCTCTCTCTCTCGCTCGCTCTCTCTCGCTCTCTCTCTCTCTCTCTCTCTCTCTCTCTCTCTCTCTCTCTCTCTTGTGAAGCACACCTTCTACAAAGAGATGATTGTTGAGAGCTACAATGGAGTACTGTATTAGCCTCTTTGAAGCCCAGTGTCAAGTCTGCACATTGGCAAATAAGAGGAACAATTCATTTTAATTAAAGGTTGTTGATATTTTTACCACTATAGGAAACGTGGTATGGCTGATGTTTTGAGCCCTTTGTCAGAGTAAAATAAAGAAAACGATGGGATTGTTGAGAGCCGACAAGGAGGGGAGGTGGTTGTGACAGTATGCAGAGTTATCTTTCTGGAGCAAGATAAATAAATAAATAAAACGCATCAGAATATCGATTTTGTTCAGATGGTTAAAATGTCATAAAAACTAACTTCAGAAAACCTGTCCGTTTGCATTTTCATGAGTGTGCCATTGCTCTTTAATCTTGCCAAAACTCTTTCAAACTGATCAATTATACACTTTCTTCTGTCATACTACTATTTCCTTTGATGTTCTTGTGATGCACTCTTTCAAGTATAAAAACCACCTTTAGAGGCCATTTTTCCCCGCAAGCGGGGGTTGGCCTTTTTCGGGAACTGTGGTTGTTGTTGTTTTTCGGTCCCCTTTTTGAAGCAATGTTTTATGGCCGGATGCCCTTCCTGATGCCAACCCTTTTTGCCGCCTTTAACGACAAGCAGGGAATTACCAGTGAACTGGTACTCAATTTGCCGACCTCGGAAGGATGACAGGCTGAGTCAACCCCCCTGGCGTTAATTCAGCGATTGACTGGGATTTCGAACCCAGGATCCTAGGATCCTAAGCCGGCACCCTAGCCGCTAGCCCAACACCAGGGATAGACTCTTTCAAGTATACCCTTTCCTATATGTAACATGAATAGCCAAGTGAGGATCATCTTTCAAATTTTACTTCAATTGATGTGCTTTCTTCTTTATTCATTCTCTTTGCATCCACCTACTTCAGGCTTGAGTCCTTCTCTCGTCCATTCCACCTTGCTCCAATTTCATTCGACAACTTGCACTCTGTTCTTGATTCTATGTTCAACTGATATAAAGTATTTAGAGCTGTGCAAACGCCACTGCACCCAGTCAGTAAAAACATTGGTGTGTGTGTGTGTGTGTGTGTGTGTGTGTGTGTGTGTGTGTGTGTGTGTGTGTGTGTGTGTGTGTGTGTGTGTGTGTGTGTGTGTGTGTGTGTGTGTGTGTGTGTGTCGGTGTCGTGTCTCAAAGTATCCACCTCCGTTTTTGTAAGTGGTGAGTGTGTTTTGAGGGTTTTGTTTGTTTGTTTTGGGGTTTTGCTTGTTTTGGGGATTTTGATTTGTTTGCTTTTTGTTTGGGGTTTTTTGTTTTGTTTTGAGGGTTTTGTTTTTTGTTTTGGGGGTTTTGTTTTTTGTTTTGGGGAGAGGGTCGTTGTTTTGGTTTTTGGGGTTTTGTTGGTCGTTTTGGGGGTTTTGTTTAGTTTGTGTGTCTTGTCTAAGAGGTGTTGTTATTGTGTTGACTGTTGCACACGAGTCAAACTGAACAATAACGCATCAAGCATCCTAGATATGACTTGTACGAGTCCCTTGGCTTGTGGGAACAAATGCTGAGCAGTGTTGCTTATCAGGCCAGCTTAAGATACTGTACTCATGTCTACATTTCCTGGGTTTATCTCTTGAAAATGTATCTGAGCCTGCTTTCTCCATTTTATTAGGGTACCACTTGCCTTTCAGGCTGTGATACACTATTGTTTTTGTTAGGATTATTATTATTACTATTATTATTCCGCCGGCATTTTGTGGGTTTATTCCCTTTAAAATTAATTTTCTCTGCAACTGTTGGTCCGATTGACATGAAATTTTCACCAACGTAGCGGCTCCTGTCGAATTGTAATGCTAATTATGACGTTATAGGTTATGTGTTATGGGCGCCATCTTGGAAAAACCGAAAAACTTTGCCCCTCTATATCTCCGAAACTGCTCCATGGAAAAAATTGAAACATTGCTCATTGTAAAGTATCTCCATGACGTCGTAATTCGTCAAGTAGAACGCTTGATCCAATCAGTATGAAATTCCTTGAGCGTGATCTAAGCAAAAATTGTTTGGGAGAATTAAATATAAATTGATGACATCACCGGTCACGTGGCTTGGCAACCATATTGGATTGAACATAAAACCCTTAAAACCATCAAAAACCCTTCTCCAAAACGGCTGAACAGATCGAGGCGAAACTTTACAGGCATAATCGCTTTCCATGACACAAATACACCCCAGCCTTTTTGTCAGAGGTCACATGGTTTGGCAGCTATAATTTTTTTTGAAGAATAAACCTTTAAAATCTATGTCCTCCAGACTGGCTAGACAGATCGAGTAGAAACTTCACAAACGCATTCTCCATGATTTGGGGATACCGTGGTGTTCCCGAATAATTCATAGGTCACATGGTCTGGCAGCCATGTTGGATTGAACAAAAATATTTTTTAAATTCTCTCTTGAACTGCTTCATTGATCGATGTGAAACTTAACAATTATGATCTTGCAGTCATGGAGAATATATATTGTTATGAATTTGGGTAGAGTGATATATAGTCAGATAGTTCTGTATAGGTAGGTATTCGACTGTCGTGATAGGGAATCTACCTGTAATAAGTTCTATGGTTAGCCCAGTTTGTCGGTATAAGCTGTATTGGTGTCCCCTCCACGAGGGGGCGGGGTGTGCTAAATAGTACAGGGATCAAGGATAAAGTTCCCTCGTTCGTCGTTTCCCTCTGTCGCCGATCCAGTGTCCATTATGGCAACGCACTCATTTAAACACTTAGATAGGTCCTTAGTGCACAACAGTAATTAAATTCCCTCCCCTTACAATGACTGACTGGAAAGACAAGCAGGCAGCGGCCGTGTACAACACCGGCGTGGGCGTCAGGCATCGAGCAAGGCTGGGAGCCACGCCCAGGAGGACTGTTGATTGGCCAGGGGGAGGGGCGAGCAACACCACAGGGCGGGAAGCACTTGGCCAATGGGAGGGCACCAGCGCAGGCAGAACATTCGAGAGGTCGAGAGATGAGGCTCTGATTGGGAATGCGCCAGAATTGACGTCACACGCCAGGTGACAAGAGGGCTCGCTCGACGACATTTTCTCTCTCCTCGTGCTTGAAGCTGTGTCTCCTCTCTGCGCTGGACTCTTGGAGATATCTTGTCACTTGGAGCTCTTGGCTGGTCTTCCCTGGTTTTCCTTCATGCTCGCTCCCCTGGGTTTTCCTTGGTGCTTGGTGAATCAAGTTTTTAAAAGAAGACATCACGTGACACGTGTCCGATCAAAGTGGCGTCGTATCAAAGCAGGAGGTCTTATGGTACCCGGTCATCACTGCTCGCAGTTATAAAGTGGCAGTTCTAGTTTTTAGCTCACCTGTAATGAAGTTCAGGGGAGCTTATGCGATGGCACGTTGTCAGTCCGTCCGTCCGTCAGTAAACACTTGAAACTTCTTCTCCAAAACCGCTGATGGGATTGCGATCAAATTTGGCACAAATGGTATTTGTTGTTGTGACTAAAGTTTGTTCATGGCATTTAAGCAATCGGGGTCTAAGTGGGCCTACAGGGGGTCAAAGTTGATCCAGATTTGACCCCCCACCCCCCCCCCCCCCCCCCCCCCAAATAGATATTTGCTTTCTTCTCTGAAACTACACACACAATTTCGATGAATCTTCACCACGACCTTCACCACCTGTGATGTAACAAAGTTTGTTCACGGCATTTTAAAAAATCCACCCCTTCAGGGGACTAAGGGGGGGTTGCCCCCCAAAATAGGTATTTCTTTGTTTGTTTGTTTAAAGTCTTGTGATTATGTTGGTATGATTCTACATGCTGCCCTGTCTTCTAGCAACCATTGAAATTGGTTTTAAAATACTGTTACATTTGTAGGGGGTTGGCAATGATTACCTTAGTCCATGTAGATTTGTATAGGTAGTGTGCTCCAACTGTCGTGAAGAAGAAGAAACCCCATGTATCATCAGTAGGAAATTCGTTTAGACCAGATGTGTAAGCACGTGTAAGTGTCCCCATGAGAGGGGTGGGGTTATGTTAATTAGTTGGGGATTATGGGTAATTAACCCCTGTATGTAATGGCCTCTTATTTTTCCTCTGTTCCTTATGACAATGCAGCACACACACATGGCAAGAAATCACGCATTTATAACACTAATTAAAAGCGACCGGAACCAGGACATTGAACCACCGATGAAACCACCGACGGGTGATAACACCAAGCATGCAGGTCCGTGAGTCCACGCCCCCGAAGAGCAGTGATTGGTCAGGACACCAAGAGCGATTAGATGGCACTGCCTGATAGGGGCGGGGACGCAGACATCGTCGGATGACGTCAGAGCCTTGAGTACAAAAGGAGTTGGAGGGACGACATTTTCTTTCTGATTTTCTGGGTTTGGTGGCGAACGGCCGTGTTCCTGACATTTTGTCTCTTTGGTTCGATCGCTCTCTCCGGGCTGGCCTCCATAAAGAATGGTCACACATACAGTGCCTCTTGAGCCGGATTTGGAGGTGTTGGTGGAAGGCGGACACATTTGCATGCTCTGTTTGCGTGGGGTTCCGATTGAAGGCACGACCGCATTTTCATTTCCTGGCACGTCGGGGCTGGTGAACGAGATCGACGGGGACGAGCGGGTGTGAGTGGAACGGGTGCGGCCTGCTTACTTCGTGCTCGGCGGCTAGAGGAGCGGACTGCACAGTGAGGCCTAGTTCCCGCTCGCGGGGAGAAGGAAGCCTGTGTTTCCCGCGCAAGGACGTGGAGGCCTGTGACGATCCGGGACGATTCCTGACTAGGTTCAAGAGCCACTCAGAGGCCAAGTGTCCCACACACACGTTTTTATTTTCACAGTTATTTTCCCCATTTTCTGTATACGAGTCTGTGTGGGGACATCCCGTTTGGGAATCTGAATTTTATCGTGCATTCCTTTGTTACCGGCATTTCTTCAACTAGGGCATGCCCGTACTATATCTATATCTAAAATTATATCCCCCCCCTCTATTTACATGAAATGGTTTGGTCCAAAGCGAACGGCTTGCGAGTGGTGACAATCCCCCCCCCTCTATTTACATGCAATGGTTTGGTCCAAAGCGAACGGCTTCCGGAGTTTGGTAAAGAAATCGCCATCGCGTGCACAAACGCGCAGGAAAGCGAATGAATCGCAAATTCGTTTTTATTAGTTGTAAAACATAGTTTAACGCCAACATAGTTTGCAAACGTGAAATAAATGAATACGCTCTCAAATGTGCCATCCGAGGCAGAGTGTGCCCGCCACGTTCGGCACACGCGATCGTTCGCTGCTCTCTGATTGGTTGAATCGTTTTTTGGACATAGCTCGGTAAGTAATTGTCCGATTAATATGAAACCTTGAAAAGGCACATCCTCGGGTCCCCAGCAATATACCTGGCAAGTTAAAAGTATATCGGACCCGTGGTTGTCGAGAAACAGCGGTCACAGACAAACGTACAGACAGAGATTACTGGAATTATAGATAGATGAAGCCGTTATTTTTGTACATTTTAAATCCGTGTCAGTTTGACTTGATTATCGCAGGTTCGAAGACGTCCGGTGGACCCGTGCACCAACCAAACAATTAAGCGCTCACGGCCCTTCCCCCGTTCTGAGAATGGATCGAATTCGCATTTGGATTGGGATTCCTGAAGGCTCAGATATTGCAACATTGCTTTTTACCGCTAATCTTTCATTCCTTGGGGAACACCCTTTACTGACATAAAATTGCTATAGTTGTCATGCTGATATCTAAATGTATCTATCTTCAACTATAACTTTTCAACTGAAAGTGACAGGAATGTGAAATTTAGTTGGGGCACAAGCAATAACTGACTTCCTTGCAAAGGACACCCTGGAATCTTTAACACCCACCAACGAATGCTGGCAGACGGTATGCCCACTTTAACATCCACCTGAGGAAAGGCATGCATCGATTAAACACCAGGTGATACTTTGTAGCAGGGTTGGGATTCAAACCCAGGCCAGACAGCTAAGAGGTATACCATATCCAAGACAACATACCTCCATGCTATCATACCAGCCCTACATAGATCATGGGTCAACACAATCCTATCCCAACTGACCAAATTTGAAATTTTCGATTCAACATGAGGTTTTTTTTTTATTATTATTTTTTGTATGCCAAGTCGAGGCTCGTATAAATACATTGTATTCACTAAACATGTAAATATACACTGTACTAGTTGTACAATATTGCCAAAGCTCCATTATTGTGGTGTTTTCAAAACAGGCTCTGCAATCTTCGTCTACTGTTGAATCATTCCCCACCTTGATTATTGCAACTCGGTATCCACAGGTCTTCCGAAGTATTAACTTCTTTATCCTCATTTTGTTTATGAATAAAATATATTGTTTAGAATTATACCTTGATAATTGTAACACAGTTATGCAAGTTCCATTATTATCACACTCATTCTTAATGAGCTTAAGCAGCTTTATCCTATTCAACAACTAATCATAATCAAAATACACTCATTTTAAGCTGTCTCACCTGGGTATGAACCCTGACGCAGCTACAAACTGTCATCCAAGATTTTTCCGGTACTAAACAAATTACAATTTTTTTTCTAACCAACAAGGGGCACTGCATCTGTGGCCCAGCCACACTCCCAACATTAATGCAACCAGCAGCTCCATGCTGCATTCAAAATGATGATTTGTACAAAATCGTGCTTGTCACTTGGCCATTAATGGCCTTGACTGCACCATATATTTAGACTTGTGATCTCATCTGTTTTCTTTGCACTGCTCGATGCCCTTGCTGTGCCTTTTGCGCGATTGAAAACTGTTGGTGATCGTGATTTCTTTTCCAATATGCTCACCAGCTTTGGAACTATTTTCCTCTTCATACTCCCTCTGTTTTATAAACCTAAGTGAAGACATCTTCCTACACAGGCTATTGCGTAGTCTAACTTCTTTCTTGATTTTAACTTTCTTTACTTCTCTTTTATTTTAGTTTCCCCCCTGTGAAATGTTATTCTTACTATAGCTCATGTATTTTCTATCTATCTTAATTTTTGTTTCTTTTCTTTTTGTTCTTTTTTTATACAAGATCGAGGCTCATGTAAGAGCTAACATGAATCACAAAAAGACAAACTGACACATAAAACATAAGATAAAGGGAGCGGGAGACAAGATGGGGAGAGAGAGAGAGAGAGGGAAGCACACAAGCACAACATTTGAGAGCAGGGACATCGGGAGATCTGTGGGAGGGAGGGGGCTTTGGGGAGGAGGCATGGGAAGGGGAGGGGAAATCATTGTGCAATTTGCATCTTGTACTGGTTTGTTTTCATGAAAGGTGCTATCATGGAGTACAGTATTACTCCATATGTATGAATAAATAGCATGGGAAAAATATAACAATAACTAGAGCGAAGTCAATGGCACAGCATCGCAAAGCCCCACACTTCCCACCTAAAGCAAAATTGAAAGATCGCAAAAAGTTCCACAAGGAATGACCCAATTCGGTATCAAATGTGGAGTTGGTTTTCTTTCGTCTTCCATTTAGACTCGTGTGACCCTAGGGCCTCACCATCTTAGGCATGAACGGGGATCAAATTCCAAAAATTGTTGAATATTTCATTCATGCATCCTCAAAATGTTGATTGCATATCCAAGGTTACATTTTTTTAATCTTTAAAAATGTACC
Organism: Myxine glutinosa; assembly: GCF_964187855.1. Lineage (NCBI taxonomy): Eukaryota > Metazoa > Chordata > Myxini > Myxiniformes > Myxinidae > Myxine > Myxine glutinosa. Next base: position 63,179,442 of record NC_136263.1, read on the forward strand.
CGTAATTGTATTTTTGTGTATTTGACCTGTTGACCCTGCCGCAGGGGGCAGGACCAAAATGATACTGCTTTCGCACCTTGCCATGTGGTGATCTGACACATAAAACACTAATTTTACTAATTTTTAATTTTAGTGAATTACTAATTTTAGTGAATTTCTGCATGACCGTTTAGGAGGAGATATCATGATGGATGGACGAACAGACAGGCAGATGGAACCAATTACAATATCCACTCCCCCCCACCCCCTTTTATTATTATTATTATTTTTTTTCAAAAAGCGTGAGGAAAATAATTTGATTGATTGTAAATGTACAAACATGGGCTTAGCCTTGACTGGAGCACGAGAGAGAAGGTTGAGAGTGTCGGTTTTGGCTTCAGTGACCTGGAAGGGTTTTTAAATGTTTATAAGAGCAAACTATTTATTTATAAGAGCAAGTGTACACGAACGAAAGTTTTAGGTGAAGAATCTCTAAAGGCACGTGTTTTGATACGAGTTGAGTTTTGACTTTGGAAGCCGAGTGAGGAAGTGGGATTTGCTGCGGTAGGGAAAGGTATTCTGGGTTTGAGGGATAGGGGGGAGGAGGGTTGGATGTGAAGACGAAATGGGTGAATTTTCCCTTTTCTTTAAGAGAAAAAAAAATGTTGAGTTGACTGGTCGATGAACATAATCGACATGGCACAAATGATGTATTAGAGCTTTTTGAGCAAGGCCTGAGAATGTGTCGAAGCAAACCAACAAGGAGATATGTGGGTACGTCGATGTAAGAGAGTAATTGCGAGCCAGTGTTTGGATATTAAAGTATTCCTGTTTCCACTTGACATTCCACATCTTTGTACATTGGCCTGCGTCGGTTCATTTCCCTCCTGTATTTCTTTGTCTTTGGATGTGAATAATTAAGGTGTGTGTGTGTGTGTGTGTGTGTGTGTGTGTGTGTGTGTGTGTGTGTGTGTGTGTGTGTGTGTGTGTGTGTGTGTGTGTGTGTGTGTGTGTGTGTGTGCGCGCGTGCACTGCACAGATGTTTGCTTTATTTCTTTGTAAAAGTTGCTGTGTTCGGCCATGTGCCTGATATGATGCTGATTGTTGTGCAGGCAACACTCAAATGGGCGCCAGTATCGTGGACTCATTAGACACGCTGTACATAATGGAACTGCATGAGGAGTTTGCACAAGCCAAAGAATGGGTGGAAAAGAACCTGGACTTCAATGTGGTAGGTGGGGGAGGGGCGGGGGGGGGTGGAGGTTGAATGTGGGAGGGGTGGCAGTGTAGGTCAGTAAAGGGAAGTCGGTTATAGGGAGGGAGAGGAAGGAAATATTTGTAGTTTAAAATGCCTGCAGCCTGGTCGATAGATTAATGTAATTTTTTTTGAAGAGGGTGAATGAGGAGGTGAGTGGGGTGGTGTATCGGAGATTGCAAGTATAACAGAGAGGGTTAACCAATGACTGATTTTGCAAGATCTGGAAAGGAAGCACATTGAAACATCACCACATGTTTATGTAATTATACTAGCTGAAGCACCCAGCGTTGCCTGGTGAAATAGCATTGAAGGTGCACAGATGCATAATACATTTTTAATGTGATTGTATAGATGTTTAAGTAATTCACAAAGAACTGAACGTGGTTTTAAATTCTAATAATTTTTTGAGGTTACAGTTAAAAAAGCAAACGCATCTTGTTAATTAAACCCCTAAAAATTCCACAAAACTGCAATGATAGATGACGTCATGTGACATGATATGACGTAATCAAAGGAAAGGTTGTCTCGGCACACAATGGATAATGGCCGCATAACTTGCTTCAGACTCGTCAAAGTGAATTTAACGAAGATTTATCTGACAAAGAATCCTCTGATTACGACAATAGTCAAAATCATTATGTGGAAGGTGCTGTCAGACCAGCTCATCAACTCGTCTTGTCACCTAACCAACTCATCTTGTCACCTAACCAACTCGTCTTGTCACCTAACCAACTCATCTTGTCACCTAACCAACTCATCTTGTCACCTAACCAACTCATCTTGTCACCTAACCAACTCATCTTGTCACCTAACCAACTCATCTTGTCACCTAACCAACTCATCTTGTCACCTAACCAACTCATCTTGCCACCTAACCAACTCATCTTGTCACCTAACCAACTCATCTTGTCACCTAACCAACTCATCTTGCCACCTAACCAACTCATCTTGCCACCTAACCAACTCGTCCACACCGTTTTGAGATGTCATGCCCAGGTGTTTGGCCCCATCTCTCAATGGTGAAGAATCGCTTTAAAAGCTTCTTTTAAAAAAAAATTATCGTGTTCAGATGTACACTGGACATATAGATGCGTATTACCATACTGGATGGGACTATCCTCACAATGTACATGTAGTGAGTGAGTGATGTACATTAGGTTAATTAACACTGATGGAGCATAACTGCACGTACTCGCAGTGCCGGATTAAGCTTTGCCAGAGCCAGAGACAATATTTTCGGATCAGTCGCAACATGAGTGCCACTCCTGGAGCATACATTGTTTAAGGTTGAGTAAAAAATTGCTCGCCTCTGGCTTATTTAGATTTAGAATTGAAGTTATATCAATAAAATAAGTTTTTTATTTTCCTCATTTAAGGAAGTATCTGGGGCTGGGAGATAGGACCACGTTAGACAAATGGTTGTCCAAGTCTGGGAGGTCGGTGGTTTAAACCCTGGCCGAGTCGTACCAAAGACTGTAAAAAATAGTTTGTGCTGCTTCCTTGCTTGACACTGAGCATTTAAAAGGAGGCAAATGACAAACAACCACTTAGCCCTAACCCTAACCTTGCCAGGAAACTGCTTCAGCAGCACCGACGCTCTGTAAAGTGCACGGGACATCAAAATCAAAGGACAAGTCTGAGAAGTCTCGAGCCTTGGACAACCGTTTAGTCTGTAACGTGGTCCTATCTCCCAGCCCCAGATACTTCCAGATTTGATGCACTGTGCTTCTAAAACGAGCAAATGCCACATCATTGGGACCTAACTAGTATTTTCAAAGTTTATCCGATTGTACATATTTATTATCTTTGAAAAGATTGTCCGTTCGTTTTTTTTCCCACCCTACTTTGCACATTGGAGATAATTCTCAGACAAATCTTGATTTTTCTTTCTGATCGATGTGCCACAGAATGCTGAGGTTTCCGTGTTCGAGGTGAATATTCGCTTTGTTGGCGGTCTCCTGGCTGCTTATTATCTCTCTGGAGAGGAGGTGAACGCTCCGAGCTTTTGATTGTAAACCCCATTCTGCATACCGTCCGGTACTTCCAGGCAAAACTCGTTCTACCAGTGTCATCCTCCTGATCATGGGAAGAGGGATAAGAATCGGGCTTTGCAAAGCGCTTTTGTTTGTTGTTATTGTATCTGTGGTTTTGAAAATGTGATAGCAAAGTTGAGAAAGGAAGGAAAAGGGGGAGGGCAGGAAAATGTCGGGGTGATGACTTAACGCCATGTGAAGTGGACGGAATGCTGATTTGCAAACATTCTGCTTTGTCACATATATTCATGTTATCGTTATCATCATGTTAGTTATTTCACGTGTATTGATGGAAGGCTTGTTGAACCGCCATGTTTATCTCTTATACATGCTTATGCAGAAATGCCATAATGTCCAACAGGTTTGGTTACCTGGTCGGTACTCTGGTTTGGTTGCGTGTTATATATATATACAGTATATATATATTTCTTGCCTGGATGAACCACATCGATCGTAATTGATCTTCCACATTCACCCGTATATGTGCTCAGGTGTTTAAGTTGAAAGCAGTGCACTTGGCAGAGAAATTGCTTCCAGCATTCAGGACACCTTTGGGCATCCCATGGGCTCTACTAAACCTCAAAAGGTTTGCTTGTGGTTACTTGCCTTTTTACCCTCGCCTGAGCAGAGGGTATTGCATTTGAGTTTTTGTTTGTTTGTGTGTTTGTCTGTGTGTTTGTTTGTCTGTTTGTTTGTCCGCACAGAATAAATATGATTTTCTCTGCAAATGTTGGTCCGATTGACAGGAAATTTTCACCATAGGTGCAACTCCACCTGTATAATGTTTTAACTATAATTATGACGTCATACGTCATGTGGCATGGTCGCCATCTTGGAAAAACTGAAAAACTTTGCACCTCTATATCTCCGAAAGTGCTGCATCGAAAAAATTGAGACATTGCTCATTGTGAAGAGCTCTCCATGTGGAATAATATATGTTAATGAAGATGTCATAGGTGCCTCCATTATGACATCCTAATTCGACAAGTACAAAACTTCATCCGATCAAGATGAAATTTCTTGAGCATCATCTAGGGATAAATTGGTGAAGAAAAAAAAATAACGACGACGTTATCGGTCACGTGGTTCAGCCACCATATTTGTTTTAACACAAAAGCCTTTTTTTTTTAAACCACTGAAAACACGTCCTGACGAGGGTCTGCCATCTCTGATTGCTCTTTCTTGTTTGCTTTTGTTTTTGATTAACTTGCCTATGCTTTGGTATGATAATGTGGTGACATATTCTGGGATTGTATCACTAAGCATACGTGTGTGCACAGATTTACGTGTGTCCAAGCATTTGATTTCGGCCGAATGTTTAGCCTGATTTGAATGTCAGTTTGTTTGACTGTTTGTTGATCTGTGTGACAGCGGTGTGGGCAGAAATTGGAATTGGGCTTCATCTGGGTGCAGCATTCTGGCAGAGTTTGGTACTCTGCATCTAGAGTTCGCTCACCTCTCCTTCCTCACCGGTGACCCCGCATACATCAACGCAGTGGGTTCCCACCTCTCACTCACTACTTCCTCATTTTATTTTGTAAATTATCTGGTCACTCTTATCCTATCAGTTCATTCTTAATGGTTCTGATCTTTCATTTTTTGTTTTGTTAACTCTGAACTCTCTGTCCATGTCCTCACCCTCTCCCCTCCTCTTCTGACCTCCTCCTCAATAACCTTCACATTCCAAGGTGATGAATATTCGGAAGGTTCTCCAAAAGATGGAAAGGCCTAATGGTCTGTATCCCAACTACCTTCATCCACGCACGGGCCGCTGGGGACAGCGTGAGTCTTTTCGAGTCTGTGCCCCCATTTTGTTGTAAATTAAAGTTTAATTTGACGTGATAAATTATTATTGTGTGCATTCATCCATCAGGATAATGGGTCAAGGTTGGGAATACTCTGCTTGGGCATAAAACCAATTCAAAGATTTGAGAATTTCGTTATGTTTCACCACCCACGGGAGGTCTTACCTATGGGCCAGTCTGGGCCATTGCCCAGTGCCCCGACAGCTGTTGGGGGTGATATACTTACTATATTAGACCTCAAGCTGAGGCCTGAAATAGTGCCAAAAAATGAGTTTCGTTCCGAACTCGTGGGACTACGATTTCTATGCATTGTTTTATTGTATACAACATGCCTGACCTTGTGTTAAAAGTTTAACTCTGAAATTCTGCCAGTTTCCGTGAACGACCACGTCAAACTAGGTCATGTCGAGTCAAAAAGGAGGATTTTTAGCTCCGGTGCCGACTTTGCGGCGTGGTATCTCCGTCAGTACATATAATTCAGTCTAGGAATTTATGCTAGGCACAGACCTCCCATGGTTCTGTGGCCCTGTCAGTTTTGAAGGCTCTTACTTACGCACACATCATACAGCGGAAATGTAAAAAATGTACTTTTGTCGTACTGTAAAATTCAATGAATTTCTCTGAAATTAACCCAAAATATTTTCAAAACCATCAGAGATATCCTCTCGAAAATGGGTAAGCTTGGCATATGGAAGGAGTACTGCTTATTGACCACGTTTCGTGGTTGTCTGGAAAACAACGGATGAAGGGGGCGACACTAAAAATGCCTCCAGATGCATATGGGGACCGCATGATGACCAGGGATAGCATAGTGAATGTAGAGTAGGGAAGCTTAGTATTATGGTCGGCGGTATGAATCCGATGAATACATGATAATCCATTGATACAATAAGTATCAATCCATAGATAACAAGCATTCTGAGTATTGCGCTGCAATACATGTCCCCTACCAAAGTTCAAAGTGCCATAACTTTGTCAAAAATGATCGAATATGCAAATTTATGCACGGTTGATGCTGGTTTTCAAACTTGATCTGAGGTATGCTGAGACACGTGTGTCACGCCTCGCCTCGTTGATAAGCCCGCAAGGTCGCTCCGTGGAGCGGCCTGCACGTATTGCACTGTGTGAATTATATAAATTATTACCAACTCACGGTCTGAGGTACCAGCGATTCAAGAGATATCCATTTTTTTATGGCACATTGGAGAAGCCAATGCGAGGTTTCTTCTTCCTCAGCTTGTCACAACTCTGTCAAATGCGATCGAGTTAAAAAAGTCAGAATTTGACCAAATCTTTTTTATTCGTTTGTTAATATACCTCAGCTATTGACAAATCTTAAATTAGAATTTTATTTGAGGTTAAAATGACCGCGACAGGTCGTGTCCAACGATGCTTTCAGTCTGTACATGTGATAAATAATTATATCCGCACATTTGACGCCTCTTCTTCTTCACGCAATAACAACTTCTAGCTTCCAGACCGTACATCCAATCATCTTGAAATTTTGTACACTTGTTACTCTTCATGACTTCTACTATAGTATGAAGTTTCACCTCGATCAATAAAGCGATTGAAGAGATATCCATTTTAAAAATATTTTCGTTTAATTAACGATATCTGCCAAACCACGTGAGCTATCGCAAATTCCAAAAGGACATTTTAGTAGACTGACATGCGGAACAGATCTGTGAAGTTTCCCCTCGATTGGATCAAAAATGAGGGAGGGGCTCGGTTTTAAAGGTTCATGCTTAAAAACGTCATAACTCTGAAACCATGTAACATGACTTTTTTGTTCGTCATGGATATGCGATTCTGCCTGCAAAGTTTGGCCTCGATCTGTTCAGCCGTTGCAGAGTAAAAGGGGTTTTCGTGTTTTCACGAAAAACAATATGGCGCCCGAACCACGTGACCTGGGACGTCATAATTACCATTAAAATATTCTACAGACCGAGTCCCTCCTATGGTGAAAATTTGATCTCAATCGGTCCTATTATTGCAGAGAAAATCTTTTTTAAAGGAAATTAAAACTTAAAATGGCACTGAGTTAAGGATCATCAGAATTATCAGAATTATCAGAACTAGGGCATGCCTGTACTATATCTATATCTAAAAATCTAAAATTATATCCCCCCCTCTATTTACATGAAATGGTTTGGTCCATGAAATGTTTTGGTCCATTCGCAACGCCAAAGCGAACGGCGAACGCTTTACATGAAATGGTTTGGTGCATGAAATGTTTTGGTCCATTCGCAACGCCAAAGCGAACGGCGAACGGCTTGCGAGTACAGTGACAATCCCCCCGGGGTTTTAATTAGTTTTAAAACATCGTTTAACGCCAACATAGCGCCAACATAGTTTGCAAACGTGAAATAAATGAATACGCTCTCAAATGTGCCATCCGAGGCAGAGTGTGTCCGCCACGTTCGGCACACGCGATAGCTCGCTGCTCTCTGATTGGTTGAATCGTTTTTTGGACATAGCTCGGTAAGTAATTGTCCGATTAATATGAAACCTTGAAAAGGCACATCCTCGGGTCCCCAGCAATATACCTGGCAAGTTTAAAGTATATCGGACCCGTGGTTGTCGAGAAACAGCGGTCACAGACAAACGTACAAACGTACAAACAAACAAACACACAGAGATTACTGGAATTATAGATAGATTACCAAAGTTCAAAGTGCCATAACTTTGTCAAAAATTATCGAAACGTCGTGAAGTTCGAACTTGATCTGTAACTTATGATGAGGAAACCATGTGCCAAGTTTGAAATCATTAGCTTTAAGCGTTTAGAAAAAAAAGTCCGGAAAACTGTTCTTTGCCTGACGGCCTGACGGACTGACGGACTGACGGACTGACGGACTGACGGGACGGCGTGCAAACGTATAGTCCACTCCGGTGTACACCGGTAGGGGACTAATAATAAGGTACACACCTGAAGTAAATCGCATGATAATTTATTCACCGTCGTGTCAATACGCAAAGATACAGGCTTCGATGTATGCGAAAATTCTGAATGTCCACGGGCTCAAGTAGCATTCTTTAAGTCAAAACATTACAAAGTGAATGGAAAATGCCATAAACGTAGAACATAAACTTAGTACTTAGATATTACATGACAAATGTGGTCAGTGCGCTTTCCCGTCTCATTCGATCCATAGGCAAAACATTCCACCCCAACAGTTATTCATCGTTGTCGATGTCCACACCTCCACCCCCTTGTAAGCGCTGTTGTGTGATAGTCTCAGTGGAGTTCATGCAATTCTTACAACAACATAAATCGGTGCAAGACAAACCCGACTTACGACAGGAGCATAGCATACCTTCGCAACGAGTTTTCAGACATTTGCAGCTTATTATTTCTAGAATACTCTCTGTATGTTTGTATTCTCTGTATGTATCTCTGTATCTCATCTCTGTATGTCTGTTTGTATTTTCCCTGATCATTCATTTCGGAATTCCAGTCTTCTATCAATTTCTTTTATAATATGTACTCACCTGCTGTTAACGTTTCAGTTTGCATCAAGCTATCCTTTGTTGTTTTATGAGAGACTCTCACATACCGGTCTGCCTTCTTACAAATAATGCACACTGCTGGTAGGACATGTTTGGGTGAATGCAGGTCAGAACGTGACCAATTTTTTCTGCGGACTAGGCCTGTGTACAGCAGACTGATGTTGCTGGCCTGTGTGTACTGAACCTGAACACTGAAGCGATCCCTCACTCTCCAAACTCTGCTGCAGCTGCCTCTTCAGACATTTTTTGGAACTCAGTTCTATCAGTCTCTTGTTGATGAAGCATTGATAATATGTCGGGTGAAATCCTGCCTCTGCAGGAATGTTGGTGAACTCGACGTTGACCAGATGCTGGTGTCTGTTGGCAATATTGTGACACTCACCGTCCAATTGCAGCCGCGTCTGCAGGCATTCACGATATTTACTCCATCTAAGAGGCGTAAACGGCGAAGTTATGTCATTCACGACGTGTTCAAAGTGCATGACGCACTTTAAATTTTCCGCATTTTCCGCATGACGCATTTCCGCATGACGCATTTTCTTGAGGCCATGACTAAACATTCAGCGCGACATGGGCGCCGCCATTTTGTATGTCATGTGACCCAAGCAAGTGTTCTGATAGGCCTAGATTCAAAATTAGTGCCTTCGATGCAAGACAAAGTAGTGCGACATAAACGCGTGGAAAACTTTCAAACTGGCATGATCTGTTAGTTAAACTTTTTGTATGTGCTACAACTCAGCACGTACTCAGATTACCAGTGCTTATTTTTTAGTCTCTCTGACCTCGGAACGGGATTGAACGATACACGGTGTCAGATTGAGGCCTATATGACCTAATGAAGAATCCATCAATTACATCATCCAGTGTATAGAATGAAAAATCTGATCTCGTGTTTTCATCTGCTGTATTTCAATTTTCTCTGATAGCAAAAAGTTCCAAGAACAACTAGTTCCAGATGCCTACCTTCCCTTCGCAAGTGAGCTATTCCACTCACGTTCATAGGTTGTATTTTTTTTTTAATGACGCCCACACATTGACACGTGATCGATCTAGCTAGTGCTATTCGTCGGTCGTAATTCTTTTTTCAAAAGTGAAGCACACATGTAATCAATCGAACTGACGTTATTTTATGGCCTACCTAGGCCAAGTTAACCAGAAGCAATGAAGCTAAATTATCCAAGTGGGACAGAAAAAAGAAAACAATAAAAGCAGAAAATAAATTGCATGAAAGTTTACAAAAAGTTACTAATTTCTTCGAAAGTAAAACTTTTTTTTTTAATGAAGCAGCAGCAGTGGTAACGTTCAGGCTAGCAGGTAAGAACATGTCTACCTTACTAACCCCATTTTTCCCCCTTGTTATAGCTAGAGTATGTTGTTTTTTGAGCCAATTACAATGCACTCACACTGAGATGTCAAATGAATCTTGTCATTATATTCCCATTATAATATTAATTTACTTTTTTATAGTAATAGTTCTATGCTTTCTATACCGTATTGTTTTGATGAATATTGGAGAATAGAGTAAAGTCAAATCGCAAACTGAGGTGTATTATTGAAGGGACATGCGTTGTGAAAATTGGGCGCTTTATTCTTGATCAGAGTGGGTTGGGTAGGAATAAAAGGGATGTGGGGGTCCCCAGCCTTCACTTTTGCCCAGGGCCTGGCAATCGCAAATACCACACCTGGTTCCACCCACTGAGAGAAAATGGCAGCTCAGTTTGAAGATTTGTTGGTTTGTTAAGCCAAAAGTTCTGTTAAAATGTCATGGGGTTTCTTTACAGAAAATTCTGACTGATGGCACAGCATAGTAAATAAATTAACGTGTGCTCGGTTACCGAAAGATCAACCCTTACATCCCAAAATTTGTTCCATCTTACCACCGGATAGAACACGTAAAACCACATCTTTGACTTTAAAAATGGTATGAAAGGACCGACGATCCCCTCAGGATACTTGTCATACTTGAGTTGGATCTTGGAGATGGCGTGAAGCTGGAAGGTGTGAAAACATTTTGCTACCTAGGAGACATGCTGAATGGAGAAGGTGGATCAGACTCGGCAACGTTTGCTAGAGTGAGATGTGCATGGAAGAAGTTTCGGGAACTGAGTGGCGTGCTGACGAGGAGGGGAGTGCCGTTGAAGCTGAAAGGAAAGGTGTATGCTGCATGTGTGAGAAGTGTTATGATTTATGGGAGCGAGACATGGGTAATGAACGTTGAGCAGCAACGAAGGCTGGAAATGGTGGAAATGCGAATGGTTTGGTGGATGTGCGGAGTATCGTTGAGAGAGCGGAAGACAAATGATCAATTGCGAAAGATTATGGGAATAGAGCCTGTGATGGATGCTGTGAAGAGAAACAGGTTGAGATGGTTTGATCATGTGTTGAGGAAGGATGAAAGTGACTGGTTGAGAAGAGTGATGGAAATGAATGTAGCAGGAAGTAGAGGACGGGGAAGACCGAGAAAGACTTGGCTAAAGGTCGTGGAAGAATAAATGTGGGCAAGGGGGTTAACAAGGTTTCCTGCACCAACACAAGTGCGAAAAGTGGTTTTTCAACACTAACACAAGGGCGGAAAGTGGTTTTTCCACACTAATAAAAGTGCAAAAGTGGTTTCCTGCACCAACACAAGTGCGAAAAGTGGTTTTTCCACTCTAATACAAGTGCAAAAGTGGTTTCCTGCACCAACACAAGTGCAAAAAGTGTTTTTTCCACACTAATACAAGTGCGAAAAGTGGTTTTTCAACACTATCACAAGGTGGTTATGTTTGTTAGGTGGCCTCTAAAGGTGGTTATGTTTAAGGGGGTTAACAAGGGGAGATGTAGAAAATAGGGCAAAATTAATGGAGAAGATTGTCATTGGGCCTGCAAGGCTAAC
>NC_136263.1:63195303-63200303 GCF_964187855.1 Myxine glutinosa
ATTGGAATTATGTTGAAATTATTCGAGATTTTGTTAATGTGACCTTTAAAAGAAACAAAAACCACATTTGACATTTCGAAGCAAATAAATTGATCCTTGAAAGTGATGTCAACTGATATTGAACTCAATTCACGGACAGTACTGTGTTAAACTTCTGTACGTTTTCCAGAAGTATTTCTTTATTTTGCACATTAGCCAAAAAAATTTTTAACAAAAACAAAAGTTAAATTACAACTGGGATTACGGATAGTAAAATTACAGTTCAGTACGTCGTTGTAACCCCCACGAGCATTCAGGAGAGCACGTACACGTTGAGGCATGCTGTTCACGAGATTTGCCAAGGTTTGGACAGGAATCGCTTGCCATGCAGTGACAATAGCCTGCTGCAATTCACGCACAGAGGTCGGCTGCTGGTCCAAGTGGTCGATTTGACGCGTTCATTCTGCCCACAAGTTCTCTATCGGATTCATATCCGGGGACATGCAGGCCACTCCATATGCTCTACACCACGGTCAGCAAGAAAGTGTTGGATCATGCGAGCACGATGAGGCCGTGCATTGTCATCTTGGAAGACAAAGCTTTCCTCGAAAGCCTGCACGAACAAATGGAAGCAATGTTTCTTCCAGAATGGCCCTGTGCTTGAACTGGTTCAGCTTTCCATTCAGAACAACCAGGTCAGTTTTGCCCCCCTGCATGAAAAGCAGCCGAAACGGTCACCCCACCACCTCCAGCTTGGACTCTTGGCACTATACAATCTTCGTTGTAGGCTTCATGCACTTGTCTGCGCACTCGGACATGGCCATCTTGACGATAGACCAAAAATCAAGACTCGTCACTGAAGATCACGTGATTCCAGTTTCCTGGCTGCCATTGACGGTGCTCTCTGGCCCACTGCAATCGGCGCTGGCGGTGTTGTCTTGTCAGGCGTGGCTTTCTCAGGGAACGCCTGGCACGATAGCCTGCTCTTGAACCAGTCGTTGGTTGACTAGCCTTCTGGATACAGGCACATTTGTCAGTTGCTGCCACTCAGCCCCTAAGCCGATTAGCTGACTTTGGTTATGGCCATTGCGGACTAACCGTGTGCAGCTGGCGATCATTCTCCTTGTGGTTCTGTGGGGACGTCCTGGCCTCGATATTGGAGGAGGGACACCCCTCTGAGCATTTCGTTTCGGGATCTTTGACACCTGACCTTGAGTGATGCCATACTGCCGAGCAATAGCACACTGTTTCATGCCGGAATTTCGTAAAGCCACCACTCCATGTCAAACAGCATTGTCAAGTTGACGGACCATCTCCAGAGGAAGCGGCAATAACTTTTGTAGACGTGCAGCAGTTGTTTTCCACTAATACAGAACGCAACAACCCTTATATACCCGATTGTGAAGCCAATCGTCAAATGTACCTGTCCGTACATTTTGTCAGGCCACCTGTGATATAATCCTGTTATTGACTTCTTGCTGCGACAGACAATCAGTGACGTGGTTCTTTTTAACAAAGAAATCACCGAAGCGTAAAAGAAACTCACCAGATTGATATTCTGAGTTCAGAAAGGGAACCCCAAGTCAAAAAAAAAAAAAATTCCATATTAAATGCCAAGTCTGTATATAGCTATATATAGATATATACTACTGTGTTCAAAAAGTATCCGACCTTTATTTTTCGTGCGTAAAAAAAAAAGAAGCTAGGGAGGCGTTGATTGGTGCATGTATGTAGGCGATCCTAATGCGCACTGCGTGAATTTTTTCCCACCTGCAGAAGCTGTCATTCGACGGCAGACCGCCGATGAGTGAGGAAATGTAAGTGAGCGCCGTCGGATTTCGTTTTTGACAAAATGACGGAAAAACTTGAACAACGCGATTGCATCAAATTTTGTGTAAAGCTTGGCGATTCCCAAGTGGAAACGATCCGCAAGATTCAACACCGTTCATTCCATTATGAAGGAGGATTTGGGCTTCAGGAGAATCTCAGCAAAGTTCGTACCAAAGCTGCTAACGATTGAACAGAAGCAACTCCGTTTGGAGATCGCACAGGACATGCTGGAGACTGAACAGCGATCCCAGCTTCCTCAACACAGTGATCACTGGCGATGAGTCCTGGGTTTATGGGTCCGACCCAGAAACCAAGTTGCAGTTTGATGCAAGTTTGATGAAACACAAAATTTGATGCAGTAGCGTTGTTCAAGTTTTTCCGTCATTTTGTCAAAAACGAAAATCCGACGGTGCTCACTTACATTTCCTCACTCATCGGTGGTCTGCCGTCGAATGACAGCTTCTGCAGGTGGGAAAAAATTCACGCGTGCGCATTAGGCTCACCTACATACGTGCACCAATCAACGCCTCCCTAGCTTCTTCTTTTTTACGCACGAAAAATAAAGGTCGGATACTTTTTGAACACACTACGTATCTATATATATAAAGCAGTAAAGTATGTTTGTTTGTTTGTCCTCTTATAGCTCGAGAACTACTCATCGCAGAGAAAAACCAAAGGCATATTCGGAATCAGTACGTCTCAGAGCAACTACAGCACACCTTAAATTTAAAAAAACTTCGGGTTTTAAAATTAGCGCAGAAGCGCTAGCAGAAGAGGGAGGGAATCGAAGGGAGGGAGCGCAGCGCTCCCCTCTAGCGCTTCGCAGCGCCAGCGCTTCTGTTAGCGTAATTAGCGTATTTCGGAACGTTAATTTTCAACTTCATTATTAGGAATCAGTACGTCCCAGAGAAACTTCGTAATGTTAATTTTTCAACTTCATCCGATTGACATGGGGACCAACGGCATGTGACAGAGAGTGAAACATACATGCTACATTTATTTGACGACAATGAGTTCCGACTTCCGGGTTCGTGCCGCCAACCCTGTTCGTCTCTTGCGGCACACAGGGAATTACCAGTGAACTGGTACTCAATTTGCCGACCTCGGTAGGATGACAGGCTGAGTCAACCCCCCTGGTGTTAAGGGGGAGGAGGAGGGGAGGGGGAAGAGGAGGGGGAGGGGAACGGGGGGGGAGGGGGGAGGGAGGGGAGGGGGAAGGGGGGAAGGGGGGGAGGGGCCCTTCTTCCACCCGGGCACCCCCCACACCCTCCCCTCCCCCCCTTCCCCTCTTCCCCCTCACCCCTCCCCCCCCCTTCCCCCCCTCCCCCTCTCCCTCCCCCCTTCCCCCCCCCATTCCCCTCCCCTCCTCTTCCCCCTCCCCCTCCTCCTTCTCTCCCGCCCGGCAATGCCGGGTACTTCTGCTAGTATATAGATATATATAGATACTAGCTTGGCTCGGCTCGCTGCGCTTGCCTCACCAAGCGTCGATACTGAGGAGCGGGCTTATTTTAGCTGAGGCTAATGACTGTACCTGAGTTGCTGTGTTGTCATGATTTTCACCAATCATAATACAAACAATTACTTTGCACAAATGTATTTGTTGTGTTTGTGATATTACATTTTTAATAGGCAATTTATGTTGAAGATTTAGGTTGAATGTTTTTTTTTCAAGAAAGAACCCCTCTGCACATACATAGGGGAGGGGTAGGTGCAGACTGGAAGTTTGGGACGATTACACCTCACCACCACGTAATTCAAAACACCTCACCACCAAGTAATTCAAAACACCTCACCACCACGTAATTCAAAACACCTCACCACCACGTAATTCAAAATACCTCACCACCAAGTAATTCAAAACACCTCACCACCAAGTAATTTAAAACACCCTCACAGCCATAAAACACGTAATAATAACACCTCACCAACACGAAATTAAAAACACCTCACCACCACGAAATTAAAAACACACCACCACGAAATTGAAAACACCTCACAGCCATCAAACACGTAATAAAAACACCTCACAGATATTAAAACACGTAATAAAAACACCTCACCACCACGAAATTAAAAACACCTCACAGCCATAAAACACGTAATAAAAACACCTCACAGCCATCAAACACATAATAAAACACCTCATAGCCATAAAACACGTAATAAAAACACCTCACCACCACAAAAATAAAAACACCTCACAGCCTTAAAACACGTAATAAAAACACCTCACCACCACGAAAGTAAAAACACTTCACAGCCATAAAACACGTAATAAAAACACCTCACAGCCACGAAATTAAAAACACGTCACCACCACGTCATTTAAAACACCTCACCACCACATAATATTCAAAACACCTCACCACCAACTAATTCTAAACACCTCACCACCACATAATTAAAAACACCCTCACCACCACGTAATTATAAATACCTCACCACCAATTAATTCAAAACACCTCACCACCATGTGATTTTAAAACACCTCACCACCGTGATTTCAAAACACCTCACCACCATGTGATTTAAAAACACCTCACCACCACATCATTTAAAAAACACCTCACCACCACATAATTCAAAATACCTCACCACCACGTGATTCAAAACCACCACAACGTTATTAAAAACACTTCACAACCACGGAAACAAAAGTTTTGAGGGAGTCGTTAAGTGACAACACAGACACTGCTCAGATGTGTAGATATCTATCTATAATTCCAGTAATCTCTGTGTGTGTGTGTGTGTGTGTCTGTCTGTGTGTGTGTGTGTGTGTGTGTGTGTGTGTGTGTGTGTGTGTGTGTGTGTGTGTGTGTGTGTGTGTGTGTGTGTGTGTGTGTGTGTGTGTGTGTGTGTGTTTGTCTGTGACCGCTGTTTCTCGACAACTACCGGGTCCGATATACTTGAAACTTGCCAGGTATATTGCTGGGGACCCGAGGATGTGCCTTTTCAAGGTTTGAAATTAATCGGAGAAGTAGTTACCGAGCTATGGCGATTTAGCCGTTCGCTTTGGCTTTGCGAATGGACCAAACCATTTCATGTAAATAGAGGGGGGGGGGGGGGGGGGGTTCTGTGGTCGTTGCGAATGGACCAAACCAATTTCATGTAAATAGAGGGGGGGGGGTTCTGTGGTCGTTACTGCCACGTGGTTTCAAAGTTTTTTTTTTTTGTTGTTGTTGTTTGCACGC